>NW_025964288.1:0-19080 GCF_023055435.1 Haliotis rufescens
AGGGTCGACCATGTAAGAATGCATCCACACACCAAACATTTTTGTTCTGAAACTAATACTTTTGAGAATAGCTCTCATGGCGTAAAAGTCATGCATGTGAAAAAGATCGAATCGCTGATGTCTTTATAGTTCGGCCTCAAGTCATGAATTTTTATGCAATTGCGCCAATTCTTTTCATGAGGGTCGACCATGTAAGAATGCATCCACACAGCAAATATTTTTGTTCTGAAACTTATACTTTTGAGAATAGCTCTCATGGCGTAAAAGTCATGCATGTGAAAAAGATCGAATCGCTGATGTCTTTATAGTTCGGCCTCAAGTCATGAATTTTTATGCAATTCCGCCAATTCTTTCTCATGAGGGTCGACCATGTAAGAATGCATCCACACACCAAACATTTTTGTTCTGAAACTTAATACTTTGAGAATAGCTCTCATGGCGTAAAAGTCATGCATGTGAAAAAGATCGAATCGCTGATGTCTTTATAGTTCGGCCTCAAGTCATGAATTTTTATGCAATTGCGCCAATTCTTTTCATGAGGGTCGACCATGTAAGAATGCATCCACACAGCAAATATTTTTGTTCTGAAACTTATACTTTTGAGAATAGCTCTCATGGCGTAAAAGTCATGCATGTGAAAAAGATCGAATCGCTGATGTCTTTATAGTTCGGCCTCAAGTCATGAATTTTTTATGCAATTGCGCCAATTCTTTTCATGAGGGTCGACCATGTAAGAATGCATCCACACACCAAATATTTTTGTTCTGAAACTAATACTTTTGAGAATAGCTCTCATGGCGTAAAAGTCATGCATGTGAAAAAGATCGAATCGCTGATGTCTTTATAGTTCGGCCTCAAGTCATGAATTTTTATGCAATTGCGCCAATTCTTTTCATGAGGGTCGACCATGTAAGAATGCATCCACACACCAAACATTTTTGTTCTGAAACTAATACTTTTGAGAATAGCTCTCATGGCGTAAAAGTCATGCATGTGAAAAAGATCGAATCGCTGATGTCTTTATAGTTCGGCCTCAAGTCATGAATTTTTATGCAATTGCGCCAATTCTTTTCATGAGGGTCGACCATGTAAGAATGCATCCACACACCAAACATTTTTGTTCTGAAACTAATACTTTGAGAATAGCTCTCATGGCGTAAAAGTCATGCATGTGAAAAAGATCGAATCGCTGATGTCTTTATAGTTCGGCCTCAAGTCATGAATTTTTATGCAATTGCGCCAATTCTTTTCATGATCGTCGACCATGTAAGAATGCATCCACACAGCAAATATTTTTGTTCTGAAACTTATACTTTTGAGAATAGCTCTCATGGCGTAAAAGTCATGCATGTGAAAAAGATCGAATCGCTGATGTCTTTATAGTTCGGCCTCAAGTCATGAATTTTTATGCAATTGCGCCAATTCTTTTCATGAGGGTCGACCATGTAAGAATGCATCCACACAGCAAATATTTTTGTTCTGAAACTTATACTTTTGAGAATAGCTCTCATGGCGTAAAAGTCATGCATGTGAAAAAGATCGAATCGCTGATGTCTTTATAGTTCGGCCTCAAGTCATGAATTTTTATGCAATTGCGCCAATTCTTTTCATGAGGGTCGACCATGTAAGAATGCATCCACACAGCAAATATTTTTGTTCTTAAACTAATACTTTTGAGAATAGCTCTCATGGCGTAAAAGTCATGCATGTGAAAAAGATCGAATCGCTGATGTCTTTATAGTTCGGCCTCAAGTCATGAATTTTTATGCAATTGCGCCAATTCTTTTCATGAGGGTCGACCATGTAAGAATGCATCCACACACCAAACATTTTTGTTCTGAAACTAATACTTTTGAGAATAGCTCTCATGGCGTAAAAGTCATGCATGTGAAAAAGATCGAATCGCTGATGTCTTTATAGTTCGGCCTCAAGTCATGAATTTTTATGCAATTGCGCCAATTCTTTTCATGAGGGTCGACCATGTAAGAATGCATCCACACACCAAATATTTTTGTTCTGAAACTTATACTTTTGAGAATAGCTCTCATGGCGTAAAAGTCATGCATGTGAAAAAAGATCGAATCGCTGATGTCTTTATAGTTCGGCCTCAAGTCATGAATTTTTATGCAATTGCGCCAATTCTTTTCATGAGGGTCGACCATGTAAGAATGCATCCACACAGCAAATATTTTTGTTCTGAAACTTATACTTTTGAGAATAGCTCTCATGGCGTAAAAGTCATGCATGTGAAAAAGATCGAATCGCTGATGTCTTTATAGTTCGGCCTCAAGTCATGAATTTTTATGCAATTGCGCCAATTCTTTTCATGAGGGTCGACCATGTAAGAATGCATCCACACACCAAACGTTTTTGTTCTGAAACTAATACTTTTGAGAATAGCTCTCATGGCGTAAAAGTCATGCATGTGAAAAAGATCGAATCGCTGATGTCTTTATAGTTCGGCCTCAAGTCATGGATTTTTCTGCAATTGCGCCAATTCTTTTCATGAGGGTCGACCATGTAAGAATGCTTCCACACACCAAATATTTTTGTTCTGAAACTAATACTTTTGAGAATAGCTCTCATGGCGTAAAAGTCATGCATGTGAAAAATATCGAATCGCTGATGTCTTTATAGTTCGGCCTCAAGTCATGGATTTTTATGCAATTGCGCCAATTCTTTTCATGAGGGTCGACCATGTAAGAATGCATCCACACACCAAATATTTTTGTTCTGAAACTAATACTTTTGAGAATAGCTCTCATGGCGTAAAAGTCATGCATGTGAAAAAGATCGAATCGCTGATGTCTTTATAGTTCGGCCTCAAGTCATGAATTTTTATGCAATTGCGCCAATTCTTTTCATGAGCGTCGACCATGTAAGACTGCATCCACACAGCAAACATTTTTGTTCTGAAACTAATACTTTTGAGAATAGCTCTCATGGCGTAAAAGTCATGCATGTGAACAAGATCGAATCGCTGATGTCTTTATAGTTCGGCCTCAAGTCATGAATTTTTATGCAATTGCGCCAATTCTTTTCATGAGGGTCGACCATGTAAGAATGCATCCACACAGCAAATATTTTTGTTCTGAAACTTATACCATGTAAGAATGCATCCACACACCAAATATTTTTGTTCTGAAACTTATACTTTTGAGAATAGCTCTCATGGCGTAAGAGTCATGCATGTGAAAAAGATCGAATCGCTGATGTCTTTATAGTTCGGCCTCAAGTCATGGATTTTTATGCAATTGCGCCAATTCTTTTCATGAGGGTCGACCATGTAAGAATGCATCCACACACCAAACATTTTTGTTCTGAAACTAATACTTTTGAGAATAGCTCTCATGGCGTAAAAGTCATGCATGTGAAAAAGATCGAATCGCTGATGTCTTTATAGTTCGGCCTCAAGTCATGAATTTTTATGCAATTGCGCCAATTCTTTTCATGAGGGTCGACCATGTAAGAATGCATCCACACAGCAAATATTTTTGTTCTGAAACTAATACTTTTGAGAATAGCTCTCATGGCGTAAAAGTCATGCATGTGAAAAATATCGAATCGCTGATGTCTTTATAGTTCGGCCTCAAGTCATGAATTTTTATGCAATTGCGCCAATTCTTTTCATGAGGGTCGACCATGTAAGAATGCATCCACACACCAAATATTTTTGTTCTGAAACTAATACTTTTGAGAATAGCTCTCATGGCGTAAAAGTCATGCATGTGAAAAAGATCGAATCGCTGATGTCTTTATAGTTCGGCCTCAAGTCATGAATTTTTATGCAATTGCGCCAATTCTTTTCATGAGGGTCGACCATGTAAGAATGCATCCACACAGCAAATATTTTTGTTCTGAAACTTATACTTTTGAGAATAGCTCTCATGGCGTAAAAGTCATGCATGTGAAAAAGATCGAATCGCTGATGTCTTTATAGTTCGGCCTCAAGTCATGAATTTTTATGCAATTGCGCCAATTCTTTTCATGAGGGTCGACCATGTAAGAATGCATCCACACACCAAACGTTTTTGTTCTGAAACTAATACTTTTGAGAATAGCTCTCATGGCGTAAAAGTCATGCATGTGAAAAAGATCGAATCGCTGATGTCTTTATAGTTCGGCCTCAAGTCATGGATTTTTATGCAATTGCGCCAATTCTTTTCATGAGGGTCGACCATGTAAGAATGCTTCCACACACCAAATATTTTTGTTCTGAAACTAATACTTTTGAGAATAGCTCTCATGGCGTAAAAGTCATGCATGTGAAAAATATCGAATCGCTGATGTCTTTATAGTTCGGCCTCAAGTCATGGATTTTTATGCAATTGCGCCAATTCTTTTCATGAGGGTCGACCATGTAAGAATGCATCCACACACCAAATATTTTTGTTCTGAAACTAATACTTTTGAGAATAGCTCTCATGGCGTAAAAGTCATGCATGTGAAAAAGATCGAATCGCTGATGTCTTTATAGTTCGGCCTCAAGTCATGAATTTTTATGCAATTGCGCCAATTCTTTTCATGAGCGTCGACCATGTAAGACTGCATCCACACAGCAAACATTTTTGTTCTGAAACTAATACTTTTGAGAATAGCTCTCATGGCGTAAAAGTCATGCATGTGAAAAAGATCGAATCGCTGATGTCTTTATAGTTCGGCCTCAAGTCATGAATTTTTATGCAATTGCGCCAATTCTTTTCATGAGGGTCGACCATGTAAGAATGCATCCACACAGCAAATATTTTTGTTCTGAAACTTATACCATGTAAGAATGCATCCACACACCAAATATTTTTGTTCTGAAACTTATACTTTTGAGAATAGCTCTCATGGCGTAAGAGTCATGCATGTGAAAAAGATCGAATCGCTGATGTCTTTATAGTTCGGCCTCAAGTCATGGATTTTTATGCAATTGCGCCAATTCTTTTCATGAGGGTCGACCATGTAAGAATGCATCCACACACCAAACATTTTTGTTCTGAAACTAATACTTTTGAGAATAGCTCTCATGGCGTAAGAGTCATGCATGTGAAAAAGATCGAATCGCTGATGTCTTTATAGTTCGGCCTCAAGTCATGGATTTTTATGCAATTGCACCAATTCTTTTCATGAGGGTCGACCATGTAAGAATGCATCCACACACCAAACATTTTTGTTCTGAAACTAATACTTTTGAGAATAGCTCTCATGGCGTAAAAGTCATGCATGTGAAAAAGATCGAATCGCTGATGTCTTTATAGTTCGGCCTCAAGTCATGAATTTTTATGCAATTGCGCCAATTCTTTTCATGAGGGTCGACCATGTAAGAATGCATCCACACAGCAAATATTTTTGTTCTGAAACTAATACTTTTGAGAATAGCTCTCATGGCGTAAAAGTCATGCATGTGAAAAAGATCGAATCGCTGATGTCTTTATAGTTCGGCCTCAAGTCATGAATTTTTATGCAATTGCGCCAATTCTTTTCATGAGCGTCGACCATGTAAGAATGCATCCACACAGCAAACATTTTTGTTCTGAAACTAATACTTTTGAGAATAGCTCTCATGGCGTAAAAGTCATGCATGTGAAAAAGATCGAATCGCTGATGTCTTTATAGTTCGGCCTCAAGTCATGAATTTTTATGCAATTGCGCCAATTCTTTTCATGAGGGTCGACCATGTAAGAATGCATCCACACAGCAAATATTTTTGTTCTGAAACTTATACCATGTAAGAATGCATCCACACACCAAATATTTTTGTTCTGAAACTTATACTTTTGAGAATAGCTCTCATGGCGTAAGAGTCATGCATGTGAAAAAGATCGAATCGCTGATGTCTTTATAGTTCGGCCTCAAGTCATGGATTTTTATGCAATTGCGCCAATTCTTTTCATGAGGGTCGACCATGTAAGAATGCATCCACACACCAAACATTTTTGTTCTGAAACTAATACTTTTGAGAATAGCTCTCATGGCGTAAAAGTCATGCATGTGAAAAAGATCGAATCGCTGATGTCTTTATAGTTCGGCCTCAAGTCATGAATTTTTATGCAATTGCGCCAATTCTTTTCATGAGGGTCGACCATGTAAGAATGCATCCACACACCAAATATTTTTGTTCTGAAACTAATACTTTTGAGAATAGCTCTCATGGCGTAAAAGTCATGCATGTGAAAAAGATCGAATCGCTGATGTCTTTATAGTTCGGCCTCAAGTCATGAATTTTTATGCAATTGCGCCAATTCTTTTCATGAGCGTCGACCATGTAAGAATGCATCCACACACCAAACATTTTTGTTCTGAAACTAATACTTTTGAGAATAGCTCTCATGGCGTAAAAGTCATGCATGTGAAAAAGATCGAATCGCTGATGTCTTTATAGTTCGGCCTCAAGTCATGAATTTTTATGCAATTGCGCCAATTCTTTTCATGAGGGTCGACCATGTAAGAATGCATACACACAGCAAATATTTTTGTTCTGAAACTTATACCATGTAAGAATGCATCCACACAGCAAATATTTTTGTTCTGAAACTTATACTTTTGAGAATAGCTCTCATGGCGTAAAAGTCATGCATGTGAAAAATATCGAATCGCTGATGTCTTTATAGTTCGGCCTCAAGTCATGAATTTTTATGCAATTGCGCCAATTCTTTTCATGAGGGTCGACCAGGTAAGAATGCATCCACACACCAAATATTTTTGTTCTGAAACTAATACTTTTGAGAATAGCTCTCATGGCGTAAAAGTCATGCATGTGAAAAAGATCGAATCGCTGATGTCTTTATAGTTCGGCCTCAAGTCATGAATTTTTATGCAATTGCGCCAATTCTTTTCATGAGCGTCGACCATGTAAGAATGCATCCACACACCAAACATTTTTGTTCTGAAACTAATACTTTTGAGAATAGCTCTCATGGCGTAAAAGTCATGCATGTGAAAAAGATCGAATCGCTGATGTCTTTATAGTTCGGCCTCAAGTCATGAATTTTTATGCAATTGCGCCAATTCTTTTCATGAGGGTCGACCATGTAAGAATGCATCCACACAGCAAATATTTTTGTTCTGAAACTTATACCATGTAAGAATGCATCCACACACCAAATATTTTTGTTCTGAAACTTATACTTTTGAGAATAGCTCTCATGGCGTAAGAGTCATGCATGTGAAAAAGATCGAATCGCTGATGTCTTTATAGTTCGGCCTCAAGTCATGGATTTTTATGCAATTGCGCCAATTCTTTTCATGAGGGTCGACCATGTAAGAATGCATCCACACACCAAACATTTTTGTTCTGAAACTAATACTTTTGAGAATAGCTCTCATGGCGTAAAAGTCATGCATGTGAAAAAGATCGAATCGCTGATGTCTTTATAGTTCGGCCTCAAGTCATGAATTTTTATGCAATTGCGCCAATTCTTTTCATGAGGGTCGACCATGTAAGAATGCATCCACACAGCAAATATTTTTGTTCTGAAACTTATACTTTTGAGAATAGCTCTCATGGCGTAAAAGTCATGCATGTGAAAAAGATCGAATCGCTGATGTCTTTATAGTTCGGCCTCAAGTCATGAATTTTTATGCAATTGCGCCAATTCTTTTCATGAGAGTCGACCATGTAAGAATGCATCCACACAGCAAATATATTTGTTCTGAAACTTATACTTTTGAGAATAGCTCTCATGGCGTAAAAGTCATGCATGTGAAAAATATCGAATCGCTGATGTCTTTATAGTTCGGCCTCAAGTCATGAATTTTTATGCAATTGCGCCAATTCTTTTCATGAGCGTCGACCATGTAAGAATGCATCCACACACCAAACATTTTTGTTCTGAAACTAATACTTTTGAGAATAGCTCTCATGGCGTAAAAGTCATGCATGTGAAAAAGATCGAATCGCTGATGTCTTTATAGTTCGGCCTCAAGTCATGAATTTTTATGCAATTGCGCCAATTCTTTTCATGAGGGTCGACCATGTAAGAATGCATCCACACAGCAAATATTTTTGTTCTGAAACTTATACTTTTGAGAATAGCTCTCATGGCGTAAAAGTCATGCATGTGAAAAAGATCGAATCGCTGATGTCTTTATAGTTCGGCCTCAAGTCATGAATTTTTATGCAATTGCGCCAATTCTTTTCATGAGGGTCGACCATGTAAGAATGCATCCACACAGCAAACATTTTTGTTCTGAAACTAATACTTTTGAGAATAGCTCTCATGGCGTAAAAGTCATGCATGTGAAAAAGATCGAATCGCTGATGTCTTTATAGTTCGGCCTCAAGTCATGAATTTTTATGCAATTGCGCCAATTCTTTTCATGAGGGTCGACCATGTAAGAATGCATCCACACAGCAAATATTTTTGTTCTGAAACTTATACCATGTAAGAATGCATCCACACACCAAATATTTTTGTTCTGAAACTTATACTTTTGAGAATAGCTCTCATGGCGTAAGAGTCATGCATGTGAAAAAGATCGAATCGCTGATGTCTTTATAGTTCGGCCTCAAGTCATGAATTTTTATGCAATTGCGCCAATTCTTTTCATGAGGGTCGACCATGTAAGAATGCATCCACACACCAAACATTTTTGTTCTGAAACTAATACTTTTGAGAATAGCTCTCATGGCGTAAAAGTCATGCATGTGAAAAAGATCGAATCGCTGATGTCTTTATAGTTCGGCCTCAAGTCATGAATTTTTATGCAATTGCGCCAATTCTTTTCATGAGGGTCGACCATGTAAGAATGCATCCACACACCAAATATTTTTGTTCTGAAACTAATACTTTTGAGAATAGCTCTCATGGCGTAAAAGTCATGCATGTGAAAAAGATCGAATCGCTGATGTCTTTATAGTTCGGCCTCAAGTCATGAATTTTTATGCAATTGCGCCAATTCTTTTCATGAGCGTCGACCATGTAAGAATGCATCCACACACCAAACATTTTTGTTCTGAAACTAATACTTTTGAGAATAGCTCTCATGGCGTAAAAGTCATGCATGTGAAAAAGATCGAATCGCTGATGTCTTTATAGTTCGGCCTCAAGTCATGAATTTTTATGCAATTGCGCCAATTCTTTTCATGAGGGTCGACCATGTAAGAATGCATACACACAGCAAATATTTTTGTTCTGAAACTTATACCATGTAAGAATGCATCCACACAGCAAATATTTTTGTTCTGAAACTTATACTTTTGAGAATAGCTCTCATGGCGTAAAAGTCATGCATGTGAAAAATATCGAATCGCTGATGTCTTTATAGTTCGGCCTCAAGTCATGAATTTTTATGCAATTGCGCCAATTCTTTTCATGAGGGTCGACCAGGTAAGAATGCATCCACACACCAAATATTTTTGTTCTGAAACTAATACTTTTGAGAATAGCTCTCATGGCGTAAAAGTCATGCATGTGAAAAAGATCGAATCGCTGATGTCTTTATAGTTCGGCCTCAAGTCATGAATTTTTATGCAATTGCGCCAATTCTTTTCATGAGCGTCGACCATGTAAGAATGCATCCACACACCAAACATTTTTGTTCTGAAACTAATACTTTTGAGAATAGCTCTCATGGCGTAAAAGTCATGCATGTGAAAAAGATCGAATCGCTGATGTCTTTATAGTTCGGCCTCAAGTCATGAATTTTTATGCAATTGCGCCAATTCTTTTCATGAGGGTCGACCATGTAAGAATGCATCCACACAGCAAATATTTTTGTTCTGAAACTTATACCATGTAAGAATGCATCCACACACCAAATATTTTTGTTCTGAAACTTATACTTTTGAGAATAGCTCTCATGGCGTAAGAGTCATGCATGTGAAAAAGATCGAATCGCTGATGTCTTTATAGTTCGGCCTCAAGTCATGGATTTTTATGCAATTGCGCCAATTCTTTTCATGAGGGTCGACCATGTAAGAATGCATCCACACACCAAACATTTTTGTTCTGAAACTAATACTTTTGAGAATAGCTCTCATGGCGTAAAAGTCATGCATGTGAAAAAGATCGAATCGCTGATGTCTTTATAGTTCGGCCTCAAGTCATGAATTTTTATGCAATTGCGCCAATTCTTTTCATGAGGGTCGACCATGTAAGAATGCATCCACACAGCAAATATTTTTGTTCTGAAACTTATACTTTTGAGAATAGCTCTCATGGCGTAAAAGTCATGCATGTGAAAAAGATCGAATCGCTGATGTCTTTATAGTTCGGCCTCAAGTCATGAATTTTTATGCAATTGCGCCAATTCTTTTCATGAGAGTCGACCATGTAAGAATGCATCCACACAGCAAATATATTTGTTCTGAAACTTATACTTTTGAGAATAGCTCTCATGGCGTAAAAGTCATGCATGTGAAAAAGATCGAATCGCTGATGTCTTTATAGTTCGGCCTCAAGTCATGAATTTTTATGCAATTGCGCCAATTCTTTTCATGAGGGTCGACCATGTAAGAATGCATCCACACACCAAACATTTTTGTTCTGAAACTAATACTTTTGAGAATAGCTCTCATGGCGTAAAAGTCATGCATGTGAAAAAGATCGAATCGCTGATGTCTTTATAGTTCGGCCTCAAGTCATGAATTTTTATGCAATTGCGCCAATTCTTTTCATGAGGGTCGACCATGTAAGAATGCATCCACACAGCAAATATTTTTGTTCTGAAACTTATACTTTTGAGAATAGCTCTCATGGCGTAAAAGTCATGCATGTGAAAAAGATCGAATCGCTGATGTCTTTATAGTTCGGCCTCAAGTCATGAATTTTTATGCAATTGCGCCAATTCTTTTCATGAGGGTCGACCATGTAAGAATGCATCCACACACCAAACATTTTTGTTCTGAAACTAATACTTTTGAGAATAGCTCTCATGGCGTAAAAGTCATGCATGTGAAAAAGATCGAATCGCTGATGTCTTTATAGTTCGGCCTCAAGTCATGAATTTTTATGCAATTGCGCCAATTCTTTTCATGAGGGTCGACCATGTAAGAATGCATCCACACAGCAAATATTTTTGTTCTGAAACTTATACTTTTGAGAATAGCTCTCATGGCGTAAAAGTCATGCATGTGAAAAAGATCGAATCGCTGATGTCTTTATAGTTCGGCCTCAAGTCATGAATTTTTATGCAATTGCGCCAATTCTTTTCATGAGGGTCGACCATGTAAGAATGCATCCACACAGCAAATATTTTTGTTCTGAAACTTATACTTTTGAGAATAGCTCTCATGGCGTAAAAGTCATGCATGTGAAAAAGATCGAATCGCTGATGTCTTTATAGTTCGGCCTCAAGTCATGAATTTTTATGCAATTGCGCCAATTCTTTTCATGAGGGTCGACCATGTAAGAATGCATCCACACAGCAAATATATTTGTTCTGAAACTTATACTTTTGAGAATAGCTCTCATGGCGTAAAAGTCATGCATGTGAAAAAGATCGAATCGCTGATGTCTTTATAGTTCGGCCTCAAGTCATGAATTTTTATGCAATTGCGCCAATTCTTTTCATGAGCGTCGACCATGTAAGAATGCATCCACACACCAAACATTTTTGTTCTGAAACTAATACTTTTGAGAATAGCTCTCATGGCGTAAAAGTCATGCATGTGAAAAAGATCGAATCGCTGATGTCTTTATAGTTCGGCCTCAAGTCATGAATTTTTATGCAATTGCGCCAATTCTTTTCATGAGGGTCGACCATGTAAGAATGCATCCACACACCAAATATTTTTGTTCTGAAACTTATACTTTTGAGAATAGCTCTCATGGCGTAAAAGTCATGCATGTGAAAAAGATCGAATCGCTGATGTCTTTATAGTTCGGCCTCAAGTCATGAATTTTTATGCAATTGCGCCAATTCTTTTCATGAGGGTCGACCATGTAAGAATGCATACACACAGCAAATATTTTTGTTCTGAAACTTATACCATGTAAGAATGCATCCACACAGCAAATATTTTTGTTCTGAAACTTATACTTTTGAGAATAGCTCTCATGGCGTAAAAGTCATGCATGTGAAAAATATCGAATCGCTGATGTCTTTATAGTTCGGCCTCAAGTCATGAATTTTTATGCAATTGCGCCAATTCTTTTCATGAGGGTCGACCATGTAAGAATGCATCCACACAGCAAATATTTTTGTTCTGAAACTTATACTTTTGAGAATAGCTCTCATGGCGTAAAAGTCATGCATGTGAAAAAGATCGAATCGCTGATGTCTTTATAGTTCGGCCTCAAGTCATGAATTTTTATGCAATTGCGCCAATTCTTTTCATGAGAGTCGACCATGTAAGAATGCATCCACACAGCAAATATATTTGTTCTGAAACTTATACTTTTGAGAATAGCTCTCATGGCGTAAAAGTCATGCATGTGAAAAAGATCGAGTCGCTGATGTCTTTATAGTTCGGCCTCAAGTCATGAATTTTTATGCAATTGCGCCAATTCTTTTCATGAGGGTCGACCATGTAAGAATGCATCCACACAGCAAATATTTTTGTTCTGAAACTTATACTTTTGAGAATAGCTCTCATGGCGTAAAAGTCATGCATGTGAAAAAGATCGAATCGCTGATGTCTTTATAGTTCGGCCTCAAGTCATGAATTTTTATGCAATTGCGCCAATTCTTTTCATGAGGGTCGACCATGTAAGAATGCATCCACACACCAAACATTTTTGTTCTGAAACTAATACTTTTGAGAATAGCTCTCATGGCGTAAAAGTCATGCATGTGAAAAAGATCGAATCGCTGATGTCTTTATAGTTCGGCCTCAAGTCATGAATTTTTATGCAATTGCGCCAATTGTTTTCATGAGGGTCGACCATGTAAGAATGCATCCACACAGCAAATATTTTTGTTCTGAAACTTATACTTTTGAGAATAGCTCTCATGGCGTAAAAGTCATGCATGTGAAAAAGATCGAATCGCTGATGTCTTTATAGTTCGGCCTCAAGTCATGAATTTTTATGCAATTGCGCCAATTCTTTTCATGAGGGTCGACCATGTAAGAATGCATCCACACAGCAAATATTTTTGTTCTGAAACTTATACTTTTGAGAATAGCTCTCATGGCGTAAAAGTCATGCATGTGAAAAAGATCGAATCGCTGATGTCTTTATAGTTCGGCCTCAAGTCATGAATTTTTATGCAATTGCGCCAATTCTTTTCATGAGAGTCGACCATGTAAGAATGCATCCACACAGCAAATATATTTGTTCTGAAACTTATACTTTTGAGAATAGCTCTCATGGCGTAAAAGTCATGCATGTGAAAAAGATCGAATCGCTGATGTCTTTATAGTTCGGCCTCAAGTCATGAATTTTTATGCAATTGCGCCAATTCTTTTCATGAGCGTCGACCATGTAAGAATGCATCCACACACCAAACATTTTTGTTCTGAAACTAATACTTTTGAGAATAGCTCTCATGGCGTAAAAGTCATGCATGTGAAAAAGATCGAATCGCTGATGTCTTTATAGTTCGGCCTCAAGTCATGAATTTTTATGCAATTGCGCCAATTCTTTTCATGAGGGTCGACCATGTAAGAATGCATACACACAGCAAATATTTTTGTTCTGAAACTTATACCATGTAAGAATGCATCCACACACCAAATATTTTTGTTCTGAAACTTATACTTTTGAGAATAGCTCTCATGGCGTAAAAGTCATGCATGTGAAAAATATCGAATCGCTGATGTCTTTATAGTTCGGCCTCAAGTCATGAATTTTTATGCAATTGCGCCAATTCTTTTCATGAGGGTCGACCATGTAAGAATGCATCCACACAGCAAATATTTTTGTTCTGAAACTTATACTTTTGAGAATAGCTCTCATGGCGTAAAAGTCATGCATGTGAAAAAGATCGAATCGCTGATGTCTTTATAGTTCGGCCTCAAGTCATGAATTTTTATGCAATTGCGCCAATTCTTTTCATGAGAGTCGACCATGTAAGAATGCATCCACACAGCAAATATATTTGTTCTGAAACTTATACTTTTGAGAATAGCTCTCATGGCGTAAAAGTCATGCATGTGAAAAAGATCGAATCGCTGATGTCTTTATAGTTCGGCCTCAAGTCATGAATTTTTATGCAATTGCGCCAATTCTTTTCATGAGGGTCGACCATGTAAGAATGCATCCACACAGCAAATATTTTTGTTCTGAAACTTATACTTTTGAGAATAGCTCTCATGGCGTAAAAGTCATGCATGTGAAAAAGATCGAATCGCTGATGTCTTTATAGTTCGGCCTCAAGTCATGAATTTTTATGCAATTGCGCCAATTCTTTTCATGAGGGTCGACCATGTAAGAATGCATCCACACACCAAACATTTTTGTTCTGAAACTAATACTTTTGAGAATAGCTCTCATGGCGTAAAAGTCATGCATGTGAAAAAGATCGAATCGCTGATGTCTTTATAGTTCGGCCTCAAGTCATGAATTTTTATGCAATTGCGCCAATTCTTTTCATGAGGGTCGACCATGTAAGAATGCATCCACACAGCAAATATTTTTGTTCTGAAACTAATAATTTTGAGAATAGCTCTCATGGCGTAAAAGTCATGCATGTGAAAAAGATCGAATCGCTGATGTCTTTATAGTTCGGCCTCAAGTCATGAATTTTTATGCAATTGCGCCAATTCTTTTCATGAGGGTCGACCATGTAAGAATGCATCCACACAGCAAATATTTTTGTTCTGAAACTTATACTTTTGAGAATAGCTCTCATGGCGTAAAAGTCATGCATGTGAAAAAGATCGAATCGCTGATGTCTTTATAGTTCGGCCTCAAGTCATGAATTTTTATGCAATTGCGCCAATTCTTTTCATGAGAGTTGACCATGTAAGAATGCATCCACACAGCAAATATATTTGTTCTGAAACTTATACTTTTGAGAATAGCTCTCATGGCGTAAAAGTCATGCATGTGAAAAAGATCGAATCGCTGATGTCTTTATAGTTCGGCCTCAAGTCATGAATTTTTATGCAATTGCGCCAATTCTTTTCATGAGCGTCGACCATGTAAGAATGCATCCACACACCAAACATTTTTGTTCTGAAACTAATACTTTTGAGAATAGCTCTCATGGCGTAAAAGTCATGCATGTGAAAAAGATCGAATCGCTGATGTCTTTATAGTTCGGCCTCAAGTCATGAATTTTTATGCAATTGCGCCAATTCTTTTCATGAGGGTCGACCATGTAAGACTGCATACACACAGCAAATATTTTTGTTCTGAAACTTATACCATGTAAGAATGCATCCACACAGCAAATATTTTTGTTCTGAAACTTATACTTTTGAGAATAGCTCTCATGGCGTAAAAGTCATGCATGTGAAAAATATCGAATCGCTGATGTCTTTATAGTTCGGCCTCAAGTCATGAATTTTTATGCAATTGCGCCAATTCTTTTCATGAGGGTCGACCATGTAAGAATGCATCCACACAGCAAATATTTTTGTTCTGAAACTTATACTTTTGAGAATAGCTCTCATGGCGTAAAAGTCATGCATGTGAAAAAGATCGAATCGCTGATGTCTTTATAGTTCGGCCTCAAGTCATGAATTTTTATGCAATTGCGCCAATTCTTTTCATGAGAGTCGACCATGTAAGAATGCATCCACACAGCAAATATATTTGTTCTGAAACTTATACTTTTGAGAATAGCTCTCATGGCGTAAAAGTCATGCATGTGAAAAAGATCGAATCGCTGATGTCTTTATAGTTCGGCCTCAAGTCATGAATTTTTATGCAATTGCGCCAATTCTTTTCATGAGAGTCGACCATGTAAGAATGCATCCACACAGCAAATATATTTGTTCTGAAACTTATACTTTTGAGAATAGCTCTCATGGCGTAAAAGTCATGCATGTGAAAAAGATCGAATCGCTGATGTCTTTATAGTTCGGCCTCAAGTCATGAATTTTTATGCAATTGCGCCAATTCTTTTCATGAGGGTCGACCATGTAAGAATGCATCCACACACCAAACATTTTTGTTCTGAAACTAATACTTTTGAGAATAGCTCTCATGGCGTAAAAGTCATGCATGTGAAAAAGATCGAATCGCTGATGTCTTTATAGTTCGGCCTCAAGTCATGAATTTTTATGCAATTGCGCCAATTCTTTTCATGAGGGTCGACCATGTAAGAATGCATCCACACAGCAAATATTTTTGTTCTGAAACTTATACTTTTGAGAATAGCTCTCATGGCGTAAAAGTCATGCATGTAAAAAATATCGAATCGCTGATGTCTTTATAGTTCGGCCTCAAGTCATGAATTTTTATGCAATTGCGCCATTTCTTCTCATGAGGGTCGACCATGTAAGAATGCATCCACACACCAAACATTTTTGTTCTGAAACTAATACTTTTGAGAATAGCTCTCATGGCGTAAAAGTCATGCATGTGAAAAAGATCGAATCGCTGATGTCTTTATAGTTCGGCCTCAAGTCATGAATTTTTATGCAATTGCGCCAATTCTTTTCATGAGGGTCGACCATGTAAGAATGCATCCACACAGCAAATATTTTTGTTCTGAAACTTATACTTTTGAGAATAGCTCTCATGGCGTAAAAGTCATGCATGTGAAAAAGATCGAATCGCTGATGTCTTTATAGTTCGGCCTCAAGTCATGAATTTTTATGCAATTGCGCCAATTCTTTTCATGAGGGTCGACCATGTAAGAATGCATCCACACACCAAACATTTTTGTTCTGAAACTAATACTTTTGAGAATAGCTCTCATGGCGTAAAAGTCATGCATGTGAAAAAGATCGAATCGCTGATGTCTTTATAGTTCGGCCTCAAGTCATGAATTTTTATGCAATTGCGCCAATTCTTTTCATGAGGGTCGACCATGTAAGAATGCATCCACACAGCAAATATTTTTGTTCTGAAACTTATACTTTTGAGAATAGCTCTCATGGCGTAAAAGTCATGCATGTGAAAAAGATCGAATCGCTGATGTCTTTATAGTTCGGCCTCAAGTCATGAATTTTTATGCAATTGCGCCAATTCTTTTCATGAGGGTCGACCATGTAAGAATGCATCCACACAGCAAATATTTTTGTTCTGAAACTTATACTTTTGAGAATAGCTCTCATGGCGTAAAAGTCATGCATGTGAAAAAGATCGAATCGCTGATGTCTTTATAGTTCGGCCTCAAGTCATGAATTTTTATGCAATTGCGCCAATTCTTTTCATGAGGGTCGACCATGTAAGAATGCATCCACACAGCAAATATTTTTGTTCTGAAACTTATACTTTTGAGAATAGCTCTCATGGCGTAAAAGTCATGCATGTGAAAAAGATCGAATCGCTGATGTCTTTATAGTTCGGCCTCAAGTCATGAATTTTTATGCAATTGCGCCAATTCTTTTCATGAGAGTCGACCATGTAAGAATGCATCCACACAGCAAATATATTTGTTCTGAAACTTATACTTTTGAGAATAGCTCTCATGGCGTAAAAGTCATGCATGTGAAAAAGATCGAATCGCTGATGTCTTTATAGTTCGGCCTCAAGTCATGAATTTTTATGCAATTGCGCCAATTCTTTTCATGAGCGTCGACCATGTAAGAATGCATCCACACACCAAACATTTTTGTTCTGAAACTAATACTTTTGAGAATAGCTCTCATGGCGTAAAAGTCATGCATGTGAAAAAGATCGAATCGCTGATGTCTTTATAGTTCGGCCTCAAGTCATGAATTTTTATGCAATTGCGCCAATTCTTTTCATGAGGGTCGACCATGTAAGAATGCATACACACACCAAATATTTTTGTTCTGAAACTTATACCATGTAAGAATGCATCCACACAGCAAATATTTTTGTTCTGAAACTTATACTTTTGAGAATAGCTCTCATGGCGTAAAAGTCATGCATGTGAAAAATATCGAATCGCTGATGTCTTTATAGTTCGGCCTCAAGTCATGAATTTTTATGCAATTGCGCCAATTCTTTTCATGAGGGTCGACCATGTAAGAATGCATCCACACAGCAAATATTTTTGTTCTGAAACTTATACTTTTGAGAATAGCTCTCATGGCGTAAAAGTCATGCATGTGAAAAAGATCGAATCGCTGATGTCTTTATAGTTCGGCCTCAAGTCATGAATTTTTATGCAATTGCGCCAATTCTTTTCATGAGAGTCGACCATGTAAGAATGCATCCACACAGCAAATATATTTGTTCTGAAACTTATACTTTTGAGAATAGCTCTCATGGCGTAAAAGTCATGCATGTGAAAAAGATCGAATCGCTGATGTCTTTATAGTTCGGCCTCAAGTCATGAATTTTTATGCAATTGCGCCAATTCTTTTCATGAGGGTCGACCATGTAAGAATGCATCCACACAGCAAATATTTTTGTTCTGAAACTTATACTTTTGAGAATAGCTCTCATGGCGTAAAAGTCATGCATGTGAAAAAGATCGAATCGCTGATGTCTTTATAGTTCGGCCTCAAGTCATGAATTTTTATGCAATTGCGCCAATTCTTTTCATGAGGGTCGACCATGTAAGAATGCATCCACACAGCAAATATTTTTGTTCTGAAACTTATACTTTTGAGAATAGCTCTCATGGCGTAAAAGTCATGCATGTGAAAAAGATCGAATCGCTGATGTCTTTATAGTTCGGCCTCAAGTCATGAATTTTTATGCAATTGCGCCAATTCTTTTCATGAGGGTCGACCATGTAAGAATGCATCCACACAGCAAATATTTTTGTTCTGAAACTTATACTTTTGAGAATAGCTCTCATGGCGTAAAAGTCATGCATGTGAAAAAGATCGAATCGCTGATGTCTTTATAGTTCGGCCTCAAGTCATGAATTTTTATGCAATTGCGCCAATTGTTTTCATGAGGGTCGACCATGTAAGAATGCATCCACACAGCAAATATTTTTGTTCTGAAACTTATACTTTTGAGAATAGCTCTCATGGCGTAAAAGTCATGCATGTGAAAAAGATCGAATCGCTGATGTCTTTATAGTTCGGCCTCAAGTCATGAATTTTTATGCAATTGCGCCAATTCTTTTCATGAGGGTCGACCATGTAAGAATGCATCCACACAGCAAATATTT
>NW_025964289.1:0-19040 GCF_023055435.1 Haliotis rufescens
TATTCCTGGTCACCTTAATGTCTCCTTCAGGCCATTTACAGTAAACTACGTTTATAAAGAACATGCTCATAATCAACTGACGGATATAACAAACTGTTCTTTTGGTCCAGGCCATTTGCCATATGTTTTATCATATAAAGTTGATTGATATAACGAACACACTCATAACGAAACAACGGATATAGCGAACTCACTTTGTGGCCTCGTGTGTACTCTGTCAACGCTAATGTTTAAGTGTTTAACAAACTGTTCATCCCTCACGTGTCACCAATCAAAACGCTGCTGTTCAAAGCATCAATAAACAATTGAAGGCAACTGATGTACTCAAGTACTGACACCTTTTCCTCAAATTACACCCTCAATTAACAACAGTAACACACTGATTGAAGTGTATATATTCTGTACATGTACAGTGCACACTTTTGTTATTTATCGGGTAAGATGATGTCACATGACTTAGAAAAAGATGTCTGACAGTCAAAAGGCGTATAACTAACGATGGAAATAACAAACTAAAATGAGTGGTCCCTTTGAGTTTGTTATAACCGTAGTTTACTGTACCTCCAAGTAAGTGAAGAAGCTTTGGCACACTAATAGCACACAGCTTACCTTGTGAAACCTTCCACCACCAGGCATCGCCCAGCACCAACTACCATCACTCAAGATTAGCCATTTTGTGTCCACTTATGGTTAAATAAGTTACAAATCTGTTAATTTTATCAAGATACAACATGTATAAAGTAAAATTAAAAGTCTATTTTTCTGAATAGTGAAAATAAAGAACACCCCCATTAGTGTTCATTAATGTTACAATCCCTGAGGATACACTTCATGTAGCCAAAAAGTCCACAAGCCTATGGAATTAGTCTATCAGGCTACTGGGCTATTAGGCTAACAGGCTATCAGGTTATCAGGCTATCAGGCTTGTGGGCTATTTGGATATTGGGCTAACTGGCCTAGTATAGTGGACTATTTGGATATTGGGCTATCAGGCTAGTGGACCATTTGGATATTGGGCTATCAGGCTAGTGGACCATTTGGATATTGGGCTATCAGGCTAGTGGACCATTTGGATATTGGGCTATCTGGCTAGTGGACCATTTGGATATTGGGCTATCTGGCTAGTGGACCATTTGGATATTGGGCTATCAGGCTAGTGGACCATTTGGATATTGGGCTTTCAGGCTAGTGAGCATATTTGGCTATTAGGCTTTCAGGCTATCTTCTAGTGGACCATTTGGATATTGGTCTATCAGGCTAGTGGACAATTTAGATATTGGGCTATCAGGCGAGTGGACATTTTGGATACTGGGCTATCTGGCTAGTGAACCAATTGGATACTGGTCTATCAGGCTAGTGGACTTATTTGGCTATTGCGATACGAGGCTGTGAGGCAAGTGAGCTAGGACTATGAGGCTATGACCTAGTGGTCATCAAGCAAGTGGACCATTCAGTTGTCAATTGCTACAGGGTCTAGTTGGATACTACAATCCCACCTGGGTCGGAGACTGGAATGACAGAGTCTAGGAAGGACTCCGCAAACACCAAGGAGCTGAGGTGGCCCTTGCCATGGCAACTGGGGACGTCATACAGGGTCATGGTGGCAACCTTCACCAGAAGACTCTGGCTGCCATCTCGCAGGGAGCTGGGCCTGGAGGAAGAAATTGGCTTTGATATGACAACCAAATTTCATTTCCCACACTTTTATTACTAATATTTGGTTGAGTTATTGAATCATTTCAATAACGATCTGACGTTAATGCATGCGTGTAGACTGAATTGCAGGCAAGTGGAGGTAGGTGCACCCACAAGCTGTTTAAATGCCTCGAGACAAGAGTTTAATCAAATATCTATAGAGACAAATAAGTGGCAGAAATGACAGTATTTGGCACTATATTTCTATATTTCTGCTATTGATTATTGATCTATGACTTCACTGATTGGTAAGAGTCAAGCTTAATATTTAATTAGTTTGAACTAGCTGGGTAATTGTTTGAATTAGAAGCTAATGAGTCATTATATATGGTAGATATTTGCTAGTTCGACAGACATAAAAACAGAACCAAATGTTGGGGCAAGTATTGTTACTTTGGAAAAACAACAACATCTGTTTCTGAAACTTATTGAGTCTCCATTGTCAACTATCTGGTCAGCTAAACAATTTCAAAACTGTCATTAGGTTATTTACTGAATAGCTAACAAACTTATTACAGTCCCAGGCAAGCCTTTGTAATATATATTCCCAAGTGACAGATAATCAGTCTGAATTATGAGCAGTTTATTCTATATGTTACTCAGAGTCAAGAAAATGTAGAAGAATGTGGGTCACACAAAGAGGAGGGATTTTGCTGGCGACAAATGGCATTATCATACCTCCATGTCAGAATGAAGCGATTTGATTGGTCCACATGATCTTGATCAAAGACTATGTATCTCGCCTAGGAAGGAAATAAATTTCTTAGCGGAGGATTAAATCCCTTAAACCCCATCATGAGGAAGTCAGGCTGCACATGGATTTCTGAGAGGCAGAATATATCCCTCATACCCCGCTTCAAAGTAAAAAGCCACATGTTCCCCCCCCCCCCCCCAAGTCAATGAAAGTCACGGGACATAGCACAAGTTTACCTCAGTTCAGTTTAACAGCTGTTATCAATTTTGGATTTTTAATTTTTTTTTACATGTTAGTAAGATAACTTTGTTGCAGGAGGATTACGAGGGGTACATGCGGTCTTATGCATCCCGTGTTAGGTTTTATAACCTTACGTGGGATGCATAAGACCGCATGTACCCCTTGTGATCCTGCTGCATCTCATATTAGGCTATTTTTATGTTTTTATCAACTTTTGATAGGACATATCTCTGCCAAATATTAACAATATCCAGATTTCTTTCACATTTTGGAAGATAAGGAGTGAATGTCCTAGAACATGAACTGATCTGAAACCCTGAAAGAGTCAAAAGAATTGACCAGTTAACTGTTGGATCATCATCATGAACAATGGCATCACACACAATGAATATCAATTCATTAACTCATCAATCAGCATAAAGCAAAACATTATACCACTCAGTCTTATTTACAGGAATTAGTTTCCCTATATCTCATGATATCTTATGACAATGGGCTAATATTTGCCATTGATCTGAGTCCTACGACATATCCATTTGATGGAGTACGTCTCCTTGCCATACTTGGCAGTGTTTGAAACTAAGGGAACCCCTAAACTCTGAACTGGCAATAACAAGGGCCCTTGACTTTAATAATTAATTTTTAAAAACTGACTGTAACACAGATTTGAAAATGTTTTATGCAGATTGAAAGGAATATGTTGTAAAGAAGAAATGACATAAAGTGAGCAAGTGACAGAATTCCCTCCCACCTGCCACAGTTGTCAACAGCTTCTATAGTAAACTTGACACTTGATCTGAAACAGGAAGAAAATATAAACAGAACACGTTCAAATTATCAAGTTGAACTGGTTTGAGTGGAATCAACTGACATAATGAAATTCCTACTTTCATATAATTGTTTCCAATTGGATTAAAAACCAATAATGCCACTTCCCAACAGGCCAATGACATGTGTGTGCCCACAGTATGTAATCAGTTTTGAATTCCCCAATAGAGGCAAACAACAGCATGTATTTGGTGTAACAGCATCGTGCCAGGGTTCAGAGTGACAATACACTCTCCACAAGGCTGTATGACAAGGGGATGACGTCAACTTTCCAATAGTCAACTTTCTCTTCATGTCGAGCAATATTCCCGCAGCTCTAGGCTTTGGTGTCATTTCACAACCTTAAGGTTCAATCAAGCATGTTCTTTCTACGCAGATTTCAAAGAGCATCATATGACTTTTGCTCAAAAGTTGTTTGATCAGGGTTACAGTGAGTAAATCTGTCAGACACACCTTGATAACATCGCATCAACACTGTGAGTGAAAGGGCCTGGGTTTAGGCCGCTTCAGGAAATATATAGTGATTCTAGCAATATCACAACAGGGGACATCAGAGATGTACCATTTCAATCCTGGGTGAACATGCAACATTGTGTTGTAACCATTCATTGCCCCAACATAACAGCATCGTAGAAGAAATGATGTTGAAAGGTGTCACCTCCGGCATGGCATCTTATGCCAATGGGATTGCTGCATTCTACCCTGCCATTGATCTTTGTCCTACTACATACCGATCAGACAGATAGTTGAGGAGAGAAGAAGTCTTCAGGTCACCACAGTCGTCATGGAGAGTCTGGACAGCCTTCAGCCTCGCCTGCAACAGCATTGCAACATCACCAACATAAATATCAAGAAACTGACAATTTCACTATGAATAAGATCTCCTCTGCTAAATGAAACTTGTTTTCAAACAGTCACGGGCATTTGCTGCATATATGCTGTATATATGCTTATAACGAACTACGGTTATTACGAACTAAAACTAGTGGTCCCTATGAGTTCGTTATAACCGTAGTTTACTGTATGTGGCCATTTCAGTTTCTTTCTTACAATCATTGGAACTAGGGACCTATTTAGCCCTGGAATTCTTCCGGGCGTATCCTGTCATGGAACCCTTAGAGGAATAGCATGATATGATTTATAAACCTGAGCCATATTCTTGTTGAATACAGGAAACATAATGGGTATAACAATACTTTTGTTTATATTGTGAGATGACAATATGTTTGACACTAGTGAAACCACAAAGTCTAACTTGTCCAAATTGCTACAGCTCTGTCTCAGAACCCACTGCACCTTGACACAGACTACAAACCATGCTAAGAATCAGGGTCACATCTTTGCATAGGTCATACTTACAAACCCAAAGTCAGCACTAAATTCTAAAATTTAGACTGAAAGCAGAAAAAAGTAGGTCCAACTAGATGTTAGGATGAGGACAGATAGAGTGAGTAAATGAGTGAGTGAGTCAGTCAGTATGGTTTTTACGCCGCTTTTAGCAATATTCCAGAAATATCACGGTGGGGGACACCATTAATGGGCTTCACACATTGTACCCATGTCGGGAAACGAACCCGGGTCTTCGGCATGACAAGTGAACTCTTTAACCACTAGGCTACCCGACAACCCCTGACAGTTGGAGAAGGAAGTACTTTAGGAGAACAGCTTAACTGGCAGAAATTCAGTTTGCACTGGGCACATGGACAAGTAATACAGTTCCTACCTGTAACTGAAGGATTGATTCTTTTATTTTTTCAATGTGATGTTTTGGTGCAGGTACCAGTATATTAATCAACCAAGTGAGCAACAACTTGGTAGGCTTCCCTAGGCTTCATCCATTTTCACCATTTGCAATCCTGTTTTTATTAATCGCTGTCTTCTTATTACCTTGTCTATCAATCTTGGGTAAAGGTACCCACACTAAACACTGCATTGAGAGAACCTCAGAATTCAGTGGATCCTGCCTCCAGTGATACTCCAGTTTGTAATTGCCACTGTAATTTACACTTGTCAGAGGGGTACACAAAGTCCGTGATCTTGACTACCAGTTGTCAGACTTTCACCTTTGTGGAAGCCTTGGTGGCTAAGTGGGTTAGATCAATGACTTTGTGTGCTGGTGATTAGGTGCCTCACTCTGGCAGTGTGGGATCAAATCCTGGATGGGACTCAACCCAAAAATGTATGAGAATCTGTACTTTACTAAGAAAGTGTTATCCCAAATATAACACTGAAAGATGTTCTTCCTACCTGAGTGACACTGAGAGTGTGGGCATACGTCTTGATTCCCTTCATGACTGCCTCAGCCATAGCCTTGTACACCAGCATCAGGTACCTGCAAACACATTATACTAGACGTTGTACATATGTATCGAAACATCTATATCATCGTCTATAAAGTGACCCCCTTGTAAATCCCTCAAAATTCATATACCCCATCTATAAAGCGATCTGGAATGAAGCACATCACCACCGCATACATATCCCTCCATTTGCAATAAAAATGTGTGTGTCTTCCGCAGAGAAAAATGACATCGTATCCCTTCAGCGAATTCAAGTAAACGAACAGGTGATAACAAGGAAACTTGGTCAATACAGATTTGAAATTTAAGATAAAACATCACTAGACATGTTAATTTACTGTTTCGATAGTATTTACTGTTCTGCTAGACATTCTTTTATATGCAGAGTTTTGTTTGTTTGTCGATTAACGCAGCACTCAGCCATATTGATGGCGGTCTGTAAAAAATTGAGTCTGGATCAGAAAAACCAGTGACTGACACCGTGAGCATTGATCCATGAAATTTAGATACGATGACATTCATAAACCAAATCAGCGAACCTGACCACCCAATCCTGTTAGATGCCTCTTACAATACGCATAGTTGCCTTTTATGGCAAGCATGGGTTGCTGAAGACCTGTTCTAACCTGGATCTTCACGGATATCTTATTTTTATGCAGAGAGTAAGATTACTGTATGTATTATCTCGTAAACTAAGCCAGAAACAGTAATCAGCTGTACACACGTTTTCTTGGAATCTACTGGCGATTTGGTTAAATATTACTCAATAACATAACTTTAAAGAATATTTTGATACAATGATTGGAAACATATATTTCAATATAGTGTTATTTTAGTTGCAGCTTTACTATATATAACTGAAATAAATCAATAACCATAAACGATGCACTTTGGTACAGCTGATCGCTATTGAAGGATAATGGTTACACATGGAACAAATTGACCAATCACTGTCGATGCTTCACAGTTCCACACCAATACTTGTCATGGCTTATGAACACCAAGGTTTAGCTTCACAATTCCACACCAATACTTGTCATGGCTTATGAACACCAAGGTTTAGCTTCACAATTCCACACCAATACTTGTCATGGGTTATGAACACCAAGGTTTAGCTTCACAATTCCACACCAATAATTGTCATGGCTTATCAACACCAAGGTTTAGCTTCACAATTCCACACCAATACTTGTCATGGCTTATCAACACCAAGGTTTAGCTTCACAATTCCACACCAATAATTGTCATGGCTTATGAACACCAAGGTTTAGCTTCACAATTCCACACCAATACTTGTCATGGCTTATCAACACCAAGGTTTAGCTTCACAATTCCACACCAATACTTGTCATGGCTTATCAACACCAAGGTTTAGCTTCACAATTCCACACCAATACTTGTCATGGCTTATCAACACCAAGGTTTAGCTTCACAATTCCAAAACAACAAAATTGAGAAGATAACAAAAGGTGGAAAAGAACAAAGAGTAGAAACTAACAAGGGAAACCAACAGATAATTGGCGCTTATTGGTGATTGACAATAGACAATGGAAGCCAACACTTTACAGTAATTAGGGATGAAGCCAGTACTTAGTTTCATAGATAAGTAATAGGTAATGGACACTGGACACTTGTTATCTTATTAATTTTGTTGTCCTTACAAGTACATATATATGCTCTCTGCCTCATGGCATTCAATCACCTGATGAAGGAGTAAGCATATACTCCGAAACGTTGTGTTCCTCATAATAAGGGGAGTTGACATCCATATATTCACTTCCTTAAATTGGTCCATGTACATCAACAGAGAGTACCTAGTCTCTATGCATGCAGATATTTGCTGGTTGGATGTGAACATGCTTCTAATGCAGCTTGTAAGCATGGAAAGTGTTGTACTTAATACATGCAAACTTTTAAGGATGTACGATGCATCCTTCATAGTTAGGCTCAGAACTTTTCAACCCTTGCAAAAACCGTACTCTTTACATCCAAAATGTAATATAATTTGACAAATATCCTAAAAAACATGACTCTCTACTTAATTAATTATATTTGACAAGAGATGGAAAAACAATATTTTCATTATCAAATCAATTTTTGGATGAAACTGGCTCTGATGCTTTTGGCAGTATTTACATTATTCTGAAACAATATATTATCCTTTCCTCATGCAATGTCTTGATGGATGACACGGAAATTTCTTCATCAAGGGCGAATTTTTCTTCACTTAATCTCCAATATGAAATAGGTGATTTTCAGCGGGAGCCATTGAGCAGTGGGCATATTGGGTTACTTTCCAGCATGTGAACAATACAATAATCATCAACTAGTGGAGGTCTGAACCTGAAACTACAGGACACCACCCTGCGAAGGAGATGATTAGCGTTTACATGCGACAGACAGTATCAGAATCCTTGTCCAAATCGATTCCATGGAGAATCATTCACTTCAGAGAGTAAGACTTGTAAACTGCTGGGCAGACAACCAGTAATTGATTGAAAATTCAAAGTTTCTTAGGATGAAGCAATCCTGGGCTAATGATAGATAACTAAAATCAAGTATTTAACTAACATCTCTGATATTTTAAGATCATGTCCTTTGAGGTTGTGGTATATCAACATCAGCCATGTCCAGGCCTTGTTGCTCATTTCGTGGAAGAGGGAAACAACCATTACTTAATGGAAAGTAGCTTGTCACTGAAACATTGATTGAATGGGGCATCTAAGTAAATTGAAAACTTCTTCCCCTGTTTATGAGGAAAATTGAAGTACAAAGACATTTCTCAAGAAAAAAAGGACAAAGTGTACGTGGATCATACATAACCATAGTTATAATTAGCATATAAATGGAGAAAACAAAAAGTGTAATAATGTTGGCCATTACTGGTTGGCAGAGTTCAGCTGTGGTTGTCCTCAGTGTGGCTACAGTTGGCAAGAACTGGCTTCAGTGAACATCACTATGATGAAGTGTAATCTTCATCAGTGTTCCAGCATTACATCCTCTTAGTTTTATGTTTAATAGATGCTATATTTGTCCTTACACACAAACTTGTGTCATGCTAACTTTTACAGGGTGAGCCATGTTGGCTGTCAGACGACTAACTGCCACCAGAGGGAAACAGAGCCACTAAAACAAGTACCAGTATACACCAGGGACAAAGCTGCCCACTGCTTACTATATAAGTACGCAAAGACCTTTTTGACAGAAGAGGGTGGAATTTTTTCTATATGGCAATTTGCTTTCAGCAAATGTGTAATTTTGTTGACAATAGTCACAATATATTGTGTTATTATGTTTAGTTTTACAGTACCCAATCATCCATCAATATTAGGAATATATACATGTTTAGCATGCATAAAAAAAGGTGGAGTATAGTCAGTGTATGAAATAAAAAAATTGCCAAGCTGCCATCAGGACCTCCGGCATTTATAAGCTGCAGGCCCTGACTAAACTCTTCAGGCCCATATTTAAAAATCTGCAGCTGATTGTGACATATAAATCAAAATGTTTCTTTACTGCAGGCAATAAGGACCAACACAAATTTGAAATCTTATCGTGTAATGATTATCTGACAAAACACGTTTTTTAATATTTTTTTAATCACATACTCTTATACTCACACTGACCTTCAGAAACTGAAAATGATTCCCTCATGACATGCCTTGAAACTGTTCGATAGTCATGGTATTGTGACCACACTTTCAAGTGTTTCCTCTGCTTCTTGGCATTATATATTACTCAAAAGAAGTTAAGGACCACCTGAATCTTTTCTATTACTTTAGTTAATCCGTCATGGCATCATATACTCACAGCCAAAAGAAACGTGAACAAAGAAACATAAAGAGAAGTATGTACATTAAGAAGAGATTGGCAAGATGTGTACCAATTAATTACAAAACTAACAATCAGTCAAGCGTTACCACAGAGTGTCTTTATTCTTATCACAATATTCAGCACGTCATTTCCAAACTCTACATGCTAATCCTGCAATCTTAAAATATGACATTAGTCAACAGTCACCCTCCAAGTTATTTCAAAGTCCAAGGCACTATATGGAAATAAAAGCATCAAAAACATTTCCATATTCAGAAGAAATCTCCCAAAAGCAGAGACATTTGTACTGACTATTTCATGAGCATGTGTTTATGAATCACAATCAAATAGGGATGATACCTGGTGTTCTCAAAAAGGTGAGTGTATCCTGCCCATCAGTGGCACCCATCACAAACACATGCAAAGGCAAATCAATTGTTCACCTGAAAAAGCATCCATCTGCTTCAAGGTAAGAGGTCTTCACTGTAAAGTTACCATACTGCTGATAACTCCTCAAGATTTACTTTATATTTCAAGTTGAGTAGTGACTGAATAATTATTGCTTCATGCCACACCAGCAATCTTTCAGCTACTCACCGCGATATATTTCAAGTTGACAGTTATTCATATAATGAATGTGATTCTGAACAATGGATTTTACCGTATTCAACGTAATAAGGGCCCCGCTCTAATAAGCACCCACAGGGATATTTGCTAATATATTGGCTAGTGAAAATCTCAATCAGCACCCTTTCCGATTGATCAATGTATACCAGACTTATTTATTGGTGTATAATATGCACTTGTGTGTTATATGCACCCTTAGTTATGGGCAATTAAATCCTGTAAAAATATATCTGTCGTATATAAACATTTCAGACTGTCAGCATAAATCACAAAATTTACGATCTTTCAACTCGTTTTTTTCCACCTAAATAATATTTTAATAAGAGCCCCCTATTTCTAATTTTGAGAGTTCCCTGGGTGCTTATTACATCGAATACGGTATATATGTTTTAACTATATTGTACTTTTCTTCTCACAAGACAAGGCATGAAATATGTTTCAATACTGAAATGATTGGATAATGTCCAAATTTTCCTCAGGATGAGATGAATAGTGATGATCTGGTAACAGCACTGCTAGCATGATTAATGAATCTACAGAATCAGAGACGCGCTGTAAGCATTCTCCAACCGAGAATATATATAGTCACATGCTGTTTCATGTGGCTGTTTAATGAAGCTTTCACTGTATGTCATGTTTTAGGGCGATGGTAAACAGCCCCTAGGGAGTCAGGCTCTCCCTGCATGTGTGTTTTAGGACGATGGTAAGTGCTCATTGGATACAATATGCTAAATCATTCAGAGATTACTATCCACATGGGAGAAAGTTGCGGCAGAAATTCTGCGACGAACAGATTAATTTTATTTCATTTTGAAGAAAAACTTAATTTATTCTTTCACATTTTTTTACCCGGTGCTCCATCATCAGGTCATGGCTGTGAAAAACACACACAGCTAGCAATTTTCAAAATCCTTGGCTGCAGCCATAGTAACTGATGAGATAACAGAATAAATATACACCATAGCAAAAGTAAGATCTATCACAACATATAAAAATGAAAGAGGAATATTGAAGGTGACATACTCCAACAGACAATATCTCTGATACAACTTTCACCATATTTGCCCACAAATAAAAGCAAAAGCCTGTCAGTGGATACTTAATTTCAAGCCAAATGAAACCAAGAGTGGTATCTCTGGCAATCTTCTCCACAGCACCGAGCACATGGAAGCTGTTCATCCATCATACTGCTTGCGGTATAGCGTTGTTACAACATCACCATTGATCCCTTTAACAGGCCGTACTGTGTCGGTCTCACCACAAGCTACGAGGCCTGCTCCACAAAGCGATCTAATAGCTACGACTGTTGTAAGCAAATGCTTAAGAATGGGAGTTACGATCGTCTTAGCGCCGTATCGCTCTGTGGAAGGGGTCTTGGACTGTTGAGCCTCCAAACTGCCACAATACTATCATCCATGATTCACACTACTACACTAAATTATCCCACATAAACACCATATCTAGCACAGAGTGTGGCATTGCAGGCTTTTATTGGTGGTATGTAGTTAACTCTGTCTCCTGGATGATGTACTGAGGCTGGTTCATAGTGCAAACAGTGAGCATCTTATATGTAAGTTGTTACGTATATGAGCGTCGAGGGAATCCATATTGAAAATTGATGAAGTCTGTCACCTCTTTGTCTAGATCATGAGAACGTGGGGAATTCTAATAATTTAGATCATGTAATAAGATTGTTGGAATTATTTGTCTTGTTTTCAATATTCTTCTCTCCAGAGATTTGTGAGGAATCTGACCATTTGTTCATTATCAAACTTGAATACTTGAGAAATTACTTCATAATGCAATAAAACCTGAATCATTTCTGGAATATTAGATAATTCAAAGTTATTTGATGTTCTTTCTTGGTCTGGTTTTCAATCATAAGACCATAGCACTCTTTTCCAGATAACCTTTAGCATCTCCTTGACTAGTGTCTTGCTTCCCTATAAGAATAAAATGGCGGAATCCACTTTTTTCAATATAGCATATTGAACCACTATCTTTCTTCTTTTGATTGTGACGGAATTATAAGTATTATGGAAACTGTTATTTCTTTTTCTACTCAGATCTGCATACAACTAAAACACTTTTGCTCTCATTATCTGAAACTTCTACACAATCCATCTATCAATCACCTTTGATACATGCGTGTGTGCGTGCGTGCAAGCAAGCAAGCGCATATGCATTGGACAAGACAATCCAGTGATCGATATTGTGAGCAACAATTCCCACTGTCAGGGTACGATGACAGTCATCAATCAATTCACAGAGCATGACACCCAGTTCATTACGTTGCCTCTTACAACCAGAATAAGTTGCTGGGTACCAATTTTAACTGGAACTCCCCGTCGGGACACCCTTGATAACAAAATACCAAATACTGACTACAAGGATGTTAAAGTCAGCTGATTTATTGCTTACACATTATGTGTCATAAATACTGACAGTTTCACTATAAACCCATTTATTATTTGGGTTGATTTCAGGTGCACAGATCATGGCCATTCTACAAGCCTGGGGTACATCTCATCCTCATACCAAGAGTGTTCATATCACTAACACACTCATCCTTCGGCTCTCTCAATTACCAAACACATTTCCTAACTTGGATTACAGCATGTCAGTCTGTTCACAGCAAAATGTTATCATCTTTTCCTAACTTGCCTTTCAGCATATGTCGGTATGTTCATAGCAAAATGTTATCAACTTTTCCTTATTTGCCTTTCAGCATATGTCGGTATGTTCATAGCAAAATGTTATCATCTTTCCCTAACTTGCCATTCAGCATATGTCAGAATGTTCACAGCAAAATGTTATCACCTTTCCCTAACTTGCCATTCAGCATATGTCAGAATGTTCACAGCAAAATGTTATTATCTTTTCCTTATTTGCCTTTCAGCATATGTCGGTATGTTCACAGCAAAATGTTATCACGTTTTCTTCACTTGGCCTATTAGCATATGTCGGTATGTCCATAGCAAAATGTTGTCACGTTTTCTTCACTTGGCCTATTAGCATATGTCGGTATGTCCATAGCAAAATGTTGTCACGTTTTCTTCACTTGGCCTATTAGCATATGTCGGTATGTTCACAGCAAAATGTTATCACGTTTTCTTCACTTGGCCTATTAGCATATGTCGGTATGTTCACAGCAAAATGTTATCACGTTTTCTTCACTTGGCCTATTAACATATGTCGGTATGTCCACAGCAAAATGTTGTCACGTTTTCTTCACTTGGCCTATTAACATATGTCGGTATGTCCATAGCAAAATGTTGTCACGTTTTCTTCACTTGGCCTATTAACATATGTCGGTATGTCCATAGCAAAATGTTGTCACGTTTTCTTCACTTGGCCTATTAGCATATGTCGGTATGTCCACAGCAAAATGTTATCACGTTTTCTTCACTTGGCCTATTAACATATGTCGGTATGTTCATAGCAAAATGTTGTCACGTTTTCTTCACTTGGCCTATTAACATATGTCGGTATGTCCACAGCAAAATGTTATCACGTTTTCTTCACTTGGCCTATTAACATATGTCGGTATGTCCACAGCAAAATGTTATCACGTTTTCTTCACTTGGCCTATTAGCATATGTCGGTATGTCCACAGCAAAATGTTATCACGTTTTCTTCACTTGGCCTATTAACATATGTCGGTATGTCCACAGCAAAATGTTATCACGTTTTCTTCACTTGGCCTATTAGCATATGTCGGTATGTCCATAGCAAAATGTTGTCACGTTTTCTTCACTTGGCCTATTAACATATGTCGGTATGTCCATAGCAAAATGTTGTCACGTTTCTTCACTTGGCCTATTAACATATGTCGGTATGTCCATAGCAAATCGTTGTCACGTTTTCTTCACTTGGCCTATTAGCATATGTCGGTATGTCCATAGCAAAATGTTGTCACGTTTTCTTCACTTGGCCTATTAACATATGTCGGTATGTCCATAGCAAATCGTTGTCACGTTTTCTTCACTTGGCCTATTAACATATGTCGGTATGTCCATAGCAAAATGTTGTCACGTTTTCTTCACTTGGCCTACTAACATATGTCGGTATGTCCATAGCAAATCGTTGTCACGTTTTCTTCACTTGGCCTAGGCCTATTAGCATATGTCGGTATGTCCACAGCAAAATGTTGTCACGTTTTCTTCACTTGGCCTATTAACATATGTCGGTATGTCCACAGCAAAATGTTATCACGTTTTCTTCACTTGGCCTATTAGCATATGTCGGTATGTCCATAGCAAAATGTTGTCACGTTTTCTTCACTTGGCCTATTAGCATATGTCGGTATGTCCATAGCAAAATGTTATCACGTTTTCTTCACTTGGCCTATTAACATATGTCGGTATGTCCACAGCAAAATGTTATCACGTTTTCTTCACTTGGCCTATTAGCATATGTCGGTATGTCCATAGCAAAATGTTGTCACGTTTTCTTCACTTGGCCTATTAACATATGTCGGTATGTCCATAGCAAAATGTTGTCACGTTTTCTTCACTTGGCCTATTAGCATATGTCGGTATGTCCATAGCAAATCGTTGTCACGTTTTCTTCACTTGGCCTAGGCCTATTAGCATATGTCGGTATGTCCACAGCAAAATGTTATCTAGTTTTCTTCACTTGGCCTATTAGCATATGTCGGTATGTCCACAGCAAAATGTTGTCACGTTTTCTTCACTTGGCCTATTAACATATGTCGGTATGTCCATAGCAAAATGTTGTCACGTTTTCTTCACTTGGCCTATTAGCATATGTCGGTATGTCCATAGCAAATCGTTGTCACGTTTTCTTCACTTGGCCTAGGCCTATTAGCATATGTCGGTATGTCCATAGCAAAATGTTATCACGTTTTCTTCACTTGGCCTATTAGCATATGTCGGTATGTCCATAGCAAAATGTTGTCACGTTTTCTTCACTTGGCCTATTAACATATGTCGGTATGTCCATAGCAAAATGTTATCACGTTTTCTTCACTTGGCCTATTAGCATATGTCGGTATGTCCACAGCAAAATGTTGTCACGTTTTCTTCACTTGGCCTATTAGCATATGTCGGTATGTCCATAGCAAATCGTTGTCACGTTTTCTTCACTTGGCCTAGGCCTATTAGCATATGTCAGTATGTCCACAGCAAAATGTTATCACGTTTTCTTCACTTGGCCTATTAGCATATGTCGGTATGTCCATAGCAAATCGTTGTCACGTTTTCTTCACTTGGCCTAGGCCTATTAACATATGTCGGTATGTCCATAGCAAATCGTTGTCACGTTTTCTTCACTTGGCCTATTAACATATGTCGGTATGTCCATAGCAAAATGTTGTCACGTTTTCTTCACTTGGCCTATTAGCATATGTCGGTATGTCCATAGCAAATCGTTGTCACGTTTTCTTCACTTGGCCTAGGCCTATTAGCATATGTCGGTATGTCCACAGCAAAATGTTATCACGTTTTCTTCACTTGGCCTATTAGCATATGTCGGTATGTCCATAGCAAATCGTTGTCACGTTTTCTTCACTTGGCCTAGGCCTATTAACATATGTCGGTATGTCCATAGCAAATCGTTGTCACGTTTTCTTCACTTGGCCTATTAACATATGTCGGTATGTCCATAGCAAAATGTTGTCACGTTTTCTTCACTTGGCCTATTAACATATGTCGGTATGTCCACAGCAAAATGTTATCACGTTTTCTTCACTTGGCCTATTAGCATATGTCGGTATGTCCATAGCAAAATGTTGTCACGTTTTCTTCACTTGGCCTATTAGCATATGTCGGTATGTCCATAGCAAAATGTTGTCACGTTTTCTTCACTTGGCCTATTAACATATGTCGGTATGTCCACAGCAAAATGTTGTCACGTTTCTTCACTTGGCCTACTAACATATGTCGGTATGCTCATAACAAAAGGTATCACTTTCATATTTATTCATGTCCATAAACTTCTGTATAAATTCCCCTGGAATGAGTTTTCGCAATAGCAGTGTCTCTTGCTGCTATAAACAGCAAAGATAACATTATTGAAGCAATGGAAAACATGTGTTATGTACGTTTACTTCTTTCAATAATTGAACATGTTATATTCTCTTTCATCTAAATATTCATTGTTTTTTATGTGTAATTTCGAACTTATTTCAACTAAAGAATAAGCATACTTCATAGGAGAAAAAGTACAAAGAGCGATCTGTTGTATTTGAAAACTCATTAATTCAGTACAAGAATAGATTAGCTACATATCCTACACAACTTTATTACTTGCTTTGTTCATTATTTCGATGAATTCGCAGCCATGATTGTCTTACCATCAAACCTGATAGCTTGTTTCATTTTACTTGTTTGTACATCAATGTTTGGAGGTGATTTATTCTGATTACTTGTCTTGATGTTATTCAGGATGTTGAAGATTGGAAAGTAATCAAAATGAACAAAGAATGTAATTCCAGGTTTACAAGAAGTTTGGTCACTGTCATTGACATCAATCTTGTGAACATGTGCTGGCTATCATCCCAGATCTCAGGGTTGTCGTACACTTTAGTCAGCCACACTGCACCAGTCATTGTACAATACTTACACAATCACTCAATGTGGAAATAAACCTGTTAGAGTTGTCTCTCAGTATAGACCTTTGCAGCACAATATAAGTATATTGATCATGTCACATTAACATCTCCCATAATGAGAGGGGGCAGGGTGCACCAATTGTCTAATGTGCAGAATTTGCCAGACAGAGAAGTTTTTCTGAACTGAGCCAGGATCTGTTGATCATGGGTTATAGCCAGGGGTCCGGAAACAGTCATATGCGCCAGACATGTCTGATTGGGAATCTCAAATGTCCGTTTTAAAATATTGCTTACCGGACATTTTAAAAAGTATTGTCCGGACATTCTTAAATTTTGACCGGACATGATCAACAGTTAGGACTGAGCAGTTTCTGTCTGCAGTTGCAACACAATGAAGATTAACTACACTGACAAGCTTTGTTTGTTTTGATTGCTGTAAATACATCGTACCTACACGATAGTCCAATTGGTCAATCACTGTAATAGGCAATAAACTGAGTTGACACTGATTAATCGAGGATTAATTACTGAGAACATCTTGTTAATTTGAGTAACTTATAGCACAGATTACGATACTTGGTGTTGCAAATAACCAGAGCCGATATTTAGCAGACTTTCTGAACACATAACTGTAATACTGTTTAACTGAGAGGCAGATAAGAATTAAACTAATGGTACTACACAATGAAAATTATTGATACAAAAAAACCCCTGATATACAGTTTTTTCTTGTAAATACTCACTGTCTACCTTCATAAGCTATCATAAGGCAATACTTTGGCTGTATACAGTTGCAAAATCAAGACCTCTGGAAGGAGAATCTCGCTCATCATTGTGTGTCAACTCTAGGGAAGGGGACATCTCTACAGTTAATTGTCCTTCTTCATTCAGGGAAAAAGGTATTCACTGTGCCAGCTGAGTATATGGCTAATCAGGAAATGGAACAATCAGAGCCTTGCAATACTTTCTCATGATGTATTACTTCATTTAGTTTGGATATGACAAACAGAAACTTTGTCTGCCATCTCTTTGGCGCATTGTAATTTGCATTAATCAATGATGAACAAATGATGTGAAAATAGTTGCAAGATGTCAGACAATAACCCATTAACTGTCTGCAATGATTTGGAGAAGGGCAGTGTGTATCATTGTTACTTGGCATCAGGATCATGACAACTCAGAAAATACTATTCCTTGTAACATGGGCCCTTTGGAAAAAAAAATATTACTGCAACCAATATATATTCAATTTAACGCGTAATAAGCACCCCATTCTAATAAGCACCCATGGCGATATTTGCTAATATATCGGCTAGTGAACAATCCCAATTAGCACCGCTTCTGATTGATCAATGTACAAAAGTCTTATTTATTCGCATATAATACGCACTCTTGTGTGATATGCACCCTTCATTATGGCCAATTAAAATCTCGAAAAATATATCTGTCGTACATAAAAATTTCAGGCTGTCAGTATAAACCACAAGATTTATTTTTCAACTCACCTCAACTCTTTTTTTTTCACCAAAATAATATTCTAATAAGAGCCCCCTGTTTCCAATTTTGAGAGAGCCCTGGGTGCTTATTAGGTCGAATACAGTATTATTGTTTAGATGCATATTCATTTGAATGCACTTCAAGATATAAATCAAGATGACTAGTCATAATCAGGGCCTGAGGTCATGAAGTGTCTCACTGACTGAGAAAACGATGTTGAGAAAATGTCAGACAAATGGTGATGATGAACACAACATAATATGAGTCACCTGTATCATGAGATGGGTACCGACTATGGCCAGGAATGAGAGTGCCACATAGACAACCCACCAACATGCTGACCATTTCTAAATGCTGACATGGTAAAGGTGCAATGGGTTTCCAAAGGCGTCATCACTGATTTTCAGTGGTCCTTTCATATAATTTTCACAGCCCTTCGACCTTTAACCATCTGTTTCGGCAATAATAAAGGCTGGTTTGTCTCTTGCATTGACGTTTATTTAACATGTTTCTGCGTGATGCATTTACTAGTTTTGACTTAGGCCAGTATTATGGAGCTAGCCCACTGAGATACAGTTTAACGTGCACACCCCACTTAGACAGTACACTGACTCAAAGTTGGCCAGTCCTAGCAATATGCTCTTAATGCTGACCGAAAGGCATGGTAACAAGAAGGACCTTCTTTTAATGTCTTTTGGAGTGATGCATCAAGGGGATGTAGTCATTGATCCTCTGCACTCTGGGCAGACGCTGCATTCACTGCACATGCTGA
>NW_025964290.1:0-112500 GCF_023055435.1 Haliotis rufescens
TTAGTCTTATGTGCATTTTCGACCAAAAATGTCAAATCGCCGTAGGAGTCTCAGACTTTGCAGGACGACTCCTTAGGTCAAATGGAGCATTCTCAACGAAACATTTTTCACTTTGGAGCCAATGTTACAGTTGGATAATGGAGCCCATAGCTCCGCTCACAGAGGTGATCTGGGGTCAAGAACGGTGGGAACGTGACCTCCAGGTCAAGGTCTACCCGCATGCAAAATTTCAATGCGCTGCGACAACTTTGACATCCGAGTGGCATTTGAGCTCCAGGTGTTAGTCTTATGTGCATTTTCGACCAAAAATGTCAAATCGCCGTAGGAGTCTCAGACTTTGCAGGACGACTCCTTAGGTCAAATGGAGCATTCTCAACGAAACATTTTTCACTTTGGAGCCAATGTTACAGTTGGATAATGGAGCCCATAGCTCCGCTCACAGAGGTGATCTGGGGTCAAGAACGGTGGGAACGTGACCTCCAGGTCAAGGTCTACCCGCATGCAAAATTTCAATGCGCTGCGACAACTTTGACATCCGAGTGGCATTTGAGCTCCAGGTGTTAGTCTTATGTGCATTTTCGACCAAAAATGTCAAATCGCCGTAGGAGTCTCAGACTTTGCAGGACGACTCCTTAGGTCAAATGGAGCATTCTCAACGAAACATTTTTCACTTTGGAGCCAATGTTACAGTTGGATAATGGAGCCCATAGCTCCGCTCACAGAGGTGATCTGGGGTCAAGAACGGTGGGAACGTGACCTCCAGGTCAAGGTCTACCCGCATGCAAAATTTCAATGCGCTGCGACAACTTTGACATCCGAGTGGCATTTGAGCTCCAGGTGTTAGTCTTATGTGCATTTTCGACCAAAAATGTCAAATCGCCGTAGGAGTCTCAGACTTTGCAGGACGACTCCTTAGGTCAAATGGAGCATTCTCAACGAAACATTTTTCACTTTGGAGCCAATGTTACAGTTGGATAATGGAGCCCATAGCTCCGCTCACAGAGGTGATCTGGGGTCAAGAACGGTGGGAACGTGACCTCCAGGTCAAGGTCTACCCGCATGCAAAATTTCAATGCGCTGCGACAACTTTGACATCCGAGTGGCATTTGAGCTCCAGGTGTTAGTCTTATGTGCATTTTCGACCAAAAATGTCAAATCGCCGTAGGAGTCTCAGACTTTGCAGGACGACTCCTTAGGTCAAATGGAGCATTCTCAACGAAACATTTTTCACTTTGGAGCCAATGTTACAGTTGGATAATGGAGCCCATAGCTCCGCTCACAGAGGTGATCTGGGGTCAAGAACGGTGGGAACGTGACCTCCAGGTCAAGGTCTACCCGCATGCAAAATTTCAATGCGCTGCGACAACTTTGACATCCGAGTGGCATTTGAGCTCCAGGTGTTAGTCTTATGTGCATTTTCGACCAAAAATGTCAAATCGCCGTAGGAGTCTCAGACTTTGCAGGACGACTCCTTAGGTCAAATGGAGCATTCTCAACGAAACATTTTTCACTTTGGAGCCAATGTTACAGTTGGATAATGGAGCCCATAGCTCCGCTCACAGAGGTGATCTGGGGTCAAGAACGGTGGGAACGTGACCTCCAGGTCAAGGTCTACCCGCATGCAAAATTTCAATGCGCTGCGACAACTTTGACATCCGAGTGGCATTTGAGCTCCAGGTGTTAGTCTTATGTGCATTTTCGACCAAAAATGTCAAATCGCCGTAGGAGTCTCAGACTTTGCAGGACGACTCCTTAGGTCAAATGGAGCATTCTCAACGAAACATTTTTCACTTTGGAGCCAATGTTACAGTTGGATAATGGAGCCCATAGCTCCGCTCACAGAGGTGATCTGGGGTCAAGAACGGTGGGAACGTGACCTCCAGGTCAAGGTCTACCCGCATGCAAAATTTCAATGCGCTGCGACAACTTTGACATCCGAGTGGCATTTGAGCTCCAGGTGTTAGTCTTATGTGCATTTTCGACCAAAAATGTCAAATCGCCGTAGGAGTCTCAGACTTTGCAGGACGACTCCTTAGGTCAAATGGAGCATTCTCAACGAAACATTTTTCACTTTGGAGCCAATGTTACAGTTGGATAATGGAGCCCATAGCTCCGCTCACAGAGGTGATCTGGGGTCAAGAACGGTGGGAACGTGACCTCCAGGTCAAGGTCTACCCGCATGCAAAATTTCAATGCGCTGCGACAACTTTGACATCCGAGTGGCATTTGAGCTCCAGGTGTTAGTCTTATGTGCATTTTCGACCAAAAATGTCAAATCGCCGTAGGAGTCTCAGACTTTGCAGGACGACTCCTTAGGTCAAATGGAGCATTCTCAACGAAACATTTTTCACTTTGGAGCCAATGTTACAGTTGGATAATGGAGCCCATAGCTCCGCTCACAGAGGTGATCTGGGGTCAAGAACGGTGGGAACGTGACCTCCAGGTCAAGGTCTACCCGCATGCAAAATTTCAATGCGCTGCGACAACTTTGACATCCGAGTGGCATTTGAGCTCCAGGTGTTAGTCTTATGTGCATTTTCGACCAAAAATGTCAAATCGCCGTAGGAGTCTCAGACTTTGCAGGACGACTCCTTAGGTCAAATGGAGCATTCTCAACGAAACATTTTTCACTTTGGAGCCAATGTTACAGTTGGATAATGGAGCCCATAGCTCCGCTCACAGAGGTGATCTGGGGTCAAGAACGGTGGGAACGTGACCTCCAGGTCAAGGTCTACCCGCATGCAAAATTTCAATGCGCTGCGACAACTTTGACATCCGAGTGGCATTTGAGCTCCAGGTGTTAGTCTTATGTGCATTTTCGACCAAAAATGTCAAATCGCCGTAGGAGTCTCAGACTTTGCAGGACGACTCCTTAGGTCAAATGGAGCATTCTCAACGAAACATTTTTCACTTTGGAGCCAATGTTACAGTTGGATAATGGAGCCCATAGCTCCGCTCACAGAGGTGATCTGGGGTCAAGAACGGTGGGAACGTGACCTCCAGGTCAAGGTCTACCCGCATGCAAAATTTCAATGCGCTGCGACAACTTTGACATCCGAGTGGCATTTGAGCTCCAGGTGTTAGTCTTATGTGCATTTTCGACCAAAAATGTCAAATCGCCGTAGGAGTCTCAGACTTTGCAGGACGACTCCTTAGGTCAAATGGAGCATTCTCAACGAAACATTTTTCACTTTGGAGCCAATGTTACAGTTGGATAATGGAGCCCATAGCTCCGCTCACAGAGGTGATCTGGGGTCAAGAACGGTGGGAACGTGACCTCCAGGTCAAGGTCTACCCGCATGCAAAATTTCAATGCGCTGCGACAACTTTGACATCCGAGTGGCATTTGAGCTCCAGGTGTTAGTCTTATGTGCATTTTCGACCAAAAATGTCAAATCGCCGTAGGAGTCTCAGACTTTGCAGGACGACTCCTTAGGTCAAATGGAGCATTCTCAACGAAACATTTTTCACTTTGGAGCCAATGTTACAGTTGGATAATGGAGCCCATAGCTCCGCTCACAGAGGTGATCTGGGGTCAAGAACGGTGGGAACGTGACCTCCAGGTCAAGGTCTACCCGCATGCAAAATTTCAATGCGCTGCGACAACTTTGACATCCGAGTGGCATTTGAGCTCCAGGTGTTAGTCTTATGTGCATTTTCGACCAAAAATGTCAAATCGCCGTAGGAGTCTCAGACTTTGCAGGACGACTCCTTAGGTCAAATGGAGCATTCTCAACGAAACATTTTTCACTTTGGAGCCAATGTTACAGTTGGATAATGGAGCCCATAGCTCCGCTCACAGAGGTGATCTGGGGTCAAGAACGGTGGGAACGTGACCTCCAGGTCAAGGTCTACCCGCATGCAAAATTTCAATGCGCTGCGACAACTTTGACATCCGAGTGGCATTTGAGCTCCAGGTGTTAGTCTTATGTGCATTTTCGACCAAAAATGTCAAATCGCCGTAGGAGTCTCAGACTTTGCAGGACGACTCCTTAGGTCAAATGGAGCATTCTCAACGAAACATTTTTCACTTTGGAGCCAATGTTACAGTTGGATAATGGAGCCCATAGCTCCGCTCACAGAGGTGATCTGGGGTCAAGAACGGTGGGAACGTGACCTCCAGGTCAAGGTCTACCCGCATGCAAAATTTCAATGCGCTGCGACAACTTTGACATCCGAGTGGCATTTGAGCTCCAGGTGTTAGTCTTATGTGCATTTTCGACCAAAAATGTCAAATCGCCGTAGGAGTCTCAGACTTTGCAGGACGACTCCTTAGGTCAAATGGAGCATTCTCAACGAAACATTTTTCACTTTGGAGCCAATGTTACAGTTGGATAATGGAGCCCATAGCTCCGCTCACAGAGGTGATCTGGGGTCAAGAACGGTGGGAACGTGACCTCCAGGTCAAGGTCTACCCGCATGCAAAATTTCAATGCGCTGCGACAACTTTGACATCCGAGTGGCATTTGAGCTCCAGGTGTTAGTCTTATGTGCATTTTCGACCAAAAATGTCAAATCGCCGTAGGAGTCTCAGACTTTGCAGGACGACTCCTTAGGTCAAATGGAGCATTCTCAACGAAACATTTTTCACTTTGGAGCCAATGTTACAGTTGGATAATGGAGCCCATAGCTCCGCTCACAGAGGTGATCTGGGGTCAAGAACGGTGGGAACGTGACCTCCAGGTCAAGGTCTACCCGCATGCAAAATTTCAATGCGCTGCGACAACTTTGACATCCGAGTGGCATTTGAGCTCCAGGTGTTAGTCTTATGTGCATTTTCGACCAAAAATGTCAAATCGCCGTAGGAGTCTCAGACTTTGCAGGACGACTCCTTAGGTCAAATGGAGCATTCTCAACGAAACATTTTTCACTTTGGAGCCAATGTTACAGTTGGATAATGGAGCCCATAGCTCCGCTCACAGAGGTGATCTGGGGTCAAGAACGGTGGGAACGTGACCTCCAGGTCAAGGTCTACCCGCATGCAAAATTTCAATGCGCTGCGACAACTTTGACATCCGAGTGGCATTTGAGCTCCAGGTGTTAGTCTTATGTGCATTTTCGACCAAAAATGTCAAATCGCCGTAGGAGTCTCAGACTTTGCAGGACGACTCCTTAGGTCAAATGGAGCATTCTCAACGAAACATTTTTCACTTTGGAGCCAATGTTACAGTTGGATAATGGAGCCCATAGCTCCGCTCACAGAGGTGATCTGGGGTCAAGAACGGTGGGAACGTGACCTCCAGGTCAAGGTCTACCCGCATGCAAAATTTCAATGCGCTGCGACAACTTTGACATCCGAGTGGCATTTGAGCTCCAGGTGTTAGTCTTATGTGCATTTTCGACCAAAAATGTCAAATCGCCGTAGGAGTCTCAGACTTTGCAGGACGACTCCTTAGGTCAAATGGAGCATTCTCAACGAAACATTTTTCACTTTGGAGCCAATGTTACAGTTGGATAATGGAGCCCATAGCTCCGCTCACAGAGGTGATCTGGGGTCAAGAACGGTGGGAACGTGACCTCCAGGTCAAGGTCTACCCGCATGCAAAATTTCAATGCGCTGCGACAACTTTGACATCCGAGTGGCATTTGAGCTCCAGGTGTTAGTCTTATGTGCATTTTCGACCAAAAATGTCAAATCGCCGTAGGAGTCTCAGACTTTGCAGGACGACTCCTTAGGTCAAATGGAGCATTCTCAACGAAACATTTTTCACTTTGGAGCCAATGTTACAGTTGGATAATGGAGCCCATAGCTCCGCTCACAGAGGTGATCTGGGGTCAAGAACGGTGGGAACGTGACCTCCAGGTCAAGGTCTACCCGCATGCAAAATTTCAATGCGCTGCGACAACTTTGACATCCGAGTGGCATTTGAGCTCCAGGTGTTAGTCTTATGTGCATTTTCGACCAAAAATGTCAAATCGCCGTAGGAGTCTCAGACTTTGCAGGACGACTCCTTAGGTCAAATGGAGCATTCTCAACGAAACATTTTTCACTTTGGAGCCAATGTTACAGTTGGATAATGGAGCCCATAGCTCCGCTCACAGAGGTGATCTGGGGTCAAGAACGGTGGGAACGTGACCTCCAGGTCAAGGTCTACCCGCATGCAAAATTTCAATGCGCTGCGACAACTTTGACATCCGAGTGGCATTTGAGCTCCAGGTGTTAGTCTTATGTGCATTTTCGACCAAAAATGTCAAATCGCCGTAGGAGTCTCAGACTTTGCAGGACGACTCCTTAGGTCAAATGGAGCATTCTCAACGAAACATTTTTCACTTTGGAGCCAATGTTACAGTTGGATAATGGAGCCCATAGCTCCGCTCACAGAGGTGATCTGGGGTCAAGAACGGTGGGAACGTGACCTCCAGGTCAAGGTCTACCCGCATGCAAAATTTCAATGCGCTGCGACAACTTTGACATCCGAGTGGCATTTGAGCTCCAGGTGTTAGTCTTATGTGCATTTTCGACCAAAAATGTCAAATCGCCGTAGGAGTCTCAGACTTTGCAGGACGACTCCTTAGGTCAAATGGAGCATTCTCAACGAAACATTTTTCACTTTGGAGCCAATGTTACAGTTGGATAATGGAGCCCATAGCTCCGCTCACAGAGGTGATCTGGGGTCAAGAACGGTGGGAACGTGACCTCCAGGTCAAGGTCTACCCGCATGCAAAATTTCAATGCGCTGCGACAACTTTGACATCCGAGTGGCATTTGAGCTCCAGGTGTTAGTCTTATGTGCATTTTCGACCAAAAATGTCAAATCGCCGTAGGAGTCTCAGACTTTGCAGGACGACTCCTTAGGTCAAATGGAGCATTCTCAACGAAACATTTTTCACTTTGGAGCCAATGTTACAGTTGGATAATGGAGCCCATAGCTCCGCTCACAGAGGTGATCTGGGGTCAAGAACGGTGGGAACGTGACCTCCAGGTCAAGGTCTACCCGCATGCAAAATTTCAATGCGCTGCGACAACTTTGACATCCGAGTGGCATTTGAGCTCCAGGTGTTAGTCTTATGTGCATTTTCGACCAAAAATGTCAAATCGCCGTAGGAGTCTCAGACTTTGCAGGACGACTCCTTAGGTCAAATGGAGCATTCTCAACGAAACATTTTTCACTTTGGAGCCAATGTTACAGTTGGATAATGGAGCCCATAGCTCCGCTCACAGAGGTGATCTGGGGTCAAGAACGGTGGGAACGTGACCTCCAGGTCAAGGTCTACCCGCATGCAAAATTTCAATGCGCTGCGACAACTTTGACATCCGAGTGGCATTTGAGCTCCAGGTGTTAGTCTTATGTGCATTTTCGACCAAAAATGTCAAATCGCCGTAGGAGTCTCAGACTTTGCAGGACGACTCCTTAGGTCAAATGGAGCATTCTCAACGAAACATTTTTCACTTTGGAGCCAATGTTACAGTTGGATAATGGAGCCCATAGCTCCGCTCACAGAGGTGATCTGGGGTCAAGAACGGTGGGAACGTGACCTCCAGGTCAAGGTCTACCCGCATGCAAAATTTCAATGCGCTGCGACAACTTTGACATCCGAGTGGCATTTGAGCTCCAGGTGTTAGTCTTATGTGCATTTTCGACCAAAAATGTCAAATCGCCGTAGGAGTCTCAGACTTTGCAGGACGACTCCTTAGGTCAAATGGAGCATTCTCAACGAAACATTTTTCACTTTGGAGCCAATGTTACAGTTGGATAATGGAGCCCATAGCTCCGCTCACAGAGGTGATCTGGGGTCAAGAACGGTGGGAACGTGACCTCCAGGTCAAGGTCTACCCGCATGCAAAATTTCAATGCGCTGCGACAACTTTGACATCCGAGTGGCATTTGAGCTCCAGGTGTTAGTCTTATGTGCATTTTCGACCAAAAATGTCAAATCGCCGTAGGAGTCTCAGACTTTGCAGGACGACTCCTTAGGTCAAATGGAGCATTCTCAACGAAACATTTTTCACTTTGGAGCCAATGTTACAGTTGGATAATGGAGCCCATAGCTCCGCTCACAGAGGTGATCTGGGGTCAAGAACGGTGGGAACGTGACCTCCAGGTCAAGGTCTACCCGCATGCAAAATTTCAATGCGCTGCGACAACTTTGACATCCGAGTGGCATTTGAGCTCCAGGTGTTAGTCTTATGTGCATTTTCGACCAAAAATGTCAAATCGCCGTAGGAGTCTCAGACTTTGCAGGACGACTCCTTAGGTCAAATGGAGCATTCTCAACGAAACATTTTTCACTTTGGAGCCAATGTTACAGTTGGATAATGGAGCCCATAGCTCCGCTCACAGAGGTGATCTGGGGTCAAGAACGGTGGGAACGTGACCTCCAGGTCAAGGTCTACCCGCATGCAAAATTTCAATGCGCTGCGACAACTTTGACATCCGAGTGGCATTTGAGCTCCAGGTGTTAGTCTTATGTGCATTTTCGACCAAAAATGTCAAATCGCCGTAGGAGTCTCAGACTTTGCAGGACGACTCCTTAGGTCAAATGGAGCATTCTCAACGAAACATTTTTCACTTTGGAGCCAATGTTACAGTTGGATAATGGAGCCCATAGCTCCGCTCACAGAGGTGATCTGGGGTCAAGAACGGTGGGAACGTGACCTCCAGGTCAAGGTCTACCCGCATGCAAAATTTCAATGCGCTGCGACAACTTTGACATCCGAGTGGCATTTGAGCTCCAGGTGTTAGTCTTATGTGCATTTTCGACCAAAAATGTCAAATCGCCGTAGGAGTCTCAGACTTTGCAGGACGACTCCTTAGGTCAAATGGAGCATTCTCAACGAAACATTTTTCACTTTGGAGCCAATGTTACAGTTGGATAATGGAGCCCATAGCTCCGCTCACAGAGGTGATCTGGGGTCAAGAACGGTGGGAACGTGACCTCCAGGTCAAGGTCTACCCGCATGCAAAATTTCAATGCGCTGCGACAACTTTGACATCCGAGTGGCATTTGAGCTCCAGGTGTTAGTCTTATGTGCATTTTCGACCAAAAATGTCAAATCGCCGTAGGAGTCTCAGACTTTGCAGGACGACTCCTTAGGTCAAATGGAGCATTCTCAACGAAACATTTTTCACTTTGGAGCCAATGTTACAGTTGGATAATGGAGCCCATAGCTCCGCTCACAGAGGTGATCTGGGGTCAAGAACGGTGGGAACGTGACCTCCAGGTCAAGGTCTACCCGCATGCAAAATTTCAATGCGCTGCGACAACTTTGACATCCGAGTGGCATTTGAGCTCCAGGTGTTAGTCTTATGTGCATTTTCGACCAAAAATGTCAAATCGCCGTAGGAGTCTCAGACTTTGCAGGACGACTCCTTAGGTCAAATGGAGCATTCTCAACGAAACATTTTTCACTTTGGAGCCAATGTTACAGTTGGATAATGGAGCCCATAGCTCCGCTCACAGAGGTGATCTGGGGTCAAGAACGGTGGGAACGTGACCTCCAGGTCAAGGTCTACCCGCATGCAAAATTTCAATGCGCTGCGACAACTTTGACATCCGAGTGGCATTTGAGCTCCAGGTGTTAGTCTTATGTGCATTTTCGACCAAAAATGTCAAATCGCCGTAGGAGTCTCAGACTTTGCAGGACGACTCCTTAGGTCAAATGGAGCATTCTCAACGAAACATTTTTCACTTTGGAGCCAATGTTACAGTTGGATAATGGAGCCCATAGCTCCGCTCACAGAGGTGATCTGGGGTCAAGAACGGTGGGAACGTGACCTCCAGGTCAAGGTCTACCCGCATGCAAAATTTCAATGCGCTGCGACAACTTTGACATCCGAGTGGCATTTGAGCTCCAGGTGTTAGTCTTATGTGCATTTTCGACCAAAAATGTCAAATCGCCGTAGGAGTCTCAGACTTTGCAGGACGACTCCTTAGGTCAAATGGAGCATTCTCAACGAAACATTTTTCACTTTGGAGCCAATGTTACAGTTGGATAATGGAGCCCATAGCTCCGCTCACAGAGGTGATCTGGGGTCAAGAACGGTGGGAACGTGACCTCCAGGTCAAGGTCTACCCGCATGCAAAATTTCAATGCGCTGCGACAACTTTGACATCCGAGTGGCATTTGAGCTCCAGGTGTTAGTCTTATGTGCATTTTCGACCAAAAATGTCAAATCGCCGTAGGAGTCTCAGACTTTGCAGGACGACTCCTTAGGTCAAATGGAGCATTCTCAACGAAACATTTTTCACTTTGGAGCCAATGTTACAGTTGGATAATGGAGCCCATAGCTCCGCTCACAGAGGTGATCTGGGGTCAAGAACGGTGGGAACGTGACCTCCAGGTCAAGGTCTACCCGCATGCAAAATTTCAATGCGCTGCGACAACTTTGACATCCGAGTGGCATTTGAGCTCCAGGTGTTAGTCTTATGTGCATTTTCGACCAAAAATGTCAAATCGCCGTAGGAGTCTCAGACTTTGCAGGACGACTCCTTAGGTCAAATGGAGCATTCTCAACGAAACATTTTTCACTTTGGAGCCAATGTTACAGTTGGATAATGGAGCCCATAGCTCCGCTCACAGAGGTGATCTGGGGTCAAGAACGGTGGGAACGTGACCTCCAGGTCAAGGTCTACCCGCATGCAAAATTTCAATGCGCTGCGACAACTTTGACATCCGAGTGGCATTTGAGCTCCAGGTGTTAGTCTTATGTGCATTTTCGACCAAAAATGTCAAATCGCCGTAGGAGTCTCAGACTTTGCAGGACGACTCCTTAGGTCAAATGGAGCATTCTCAACGAAACATTTTTCACTTTGGAGCCAATGTTACAGTTGGATAATGGAGCCCATAGCTCCGCTCACAGAGGTGATCTGGGGTCAAGAACGGTGGGAACGTGACCTCCAGGTCAAGGTCTACCCGCATGCAAAATTTCAATGCGCTGCGACAACTTTGACATCCGAGTGGCATTTGAGCTCCAGGTGTTAGTCTTATGTGCATTTTCGACCAAAAATGTCAAATCGCCGTAGGAGTCTCAGACTTTGCAGGACGACTCCTTAGGTCAAATGGAGCATTCTCAACGAAACATTTTTCACTTTGGAGCCAATGTTACAGTTGGATAATGGAGCCCATAGCTCCGCTCACAGAGGTGATCTGGGGTCAAGAACGGTGGGAACGTGACCTCCAGGTCAAGGTCTACCCGCATGCAAAATTTCAATGCGCTGCGACAACTTTGACATCCGAGTGGCATTTGAGCTCCAGGTGTTAGTCTTATGTGCATTTTCGACCAAAAATGTCAAATCGCCGTAGGAGTCTCAGACTTTGCAGGACGACTCCTTAGGTCAAATGGAGCATTCTCAACGAAACATTTTTCACTTTGGAGCCAATGTTACAGTTGGATAATGGAGCCCATAGCTCCGCTCACAGAGGTGATCTGGGGTCAAGAACGGTGGGAACGTGACCTCCAGGTCAAGGTCTACCCGCATGCAAAATTTCAATGCGCTGCGACAACTTTGACATCCGAGTGGCATTTGAGCTCCAGGTGTTAGTCTTATGTGCATTTTCGACCAAAAATGTCAAATCGCCGTAGGAGTCTCAGACTTTGCAGGACGACTCCTTAGGTCAAATGGAGCATTCTCAACGAAACATTTTTCACTTTGGAGCCAATGTTACAGTTGGATAATGGAGCCCATAGCTCCGCTCACAGAGGTGATCTGGGGTCAAGAACGGTGGGAACGTGACCTCCAGGTCAAGGTCTACCCGCATGCAAAATTTCAATGCGCTGCGACAACTTTGACATCCGAGTGGCATTTGAGCTCCAGGTGTTAGTCTTATGTGCATTTTCGACCAAAAATGTCAAATCGCCGTAGGAGTCTCAGACTTTGCAGGACGACTCCTTAGGTCAAATGGAGCATTCTCAACGAAACATTTTTCACTTTGGAGCCAATGTTACAGTTGGATAATGGAGCCCATAGCTCCGCTCACAGAGGTGATCTGGGGTCAAGAACGGTGGGAACGTGACCTCCAGGTCAAGGTCTACCCGCATGCAAAATTTCAATGCGCTGCGACAACTTTGACATCCGAGTGGCATTTGAGCTCCAGGTGTTAGTCTTATGTGCATTTTCGACCAAAAATGTCAAATCGCCGTAGGAGTCTCAGACTTTGCAGGACGACTCCTTAGGTCAAATGGAGCATTCTCAACGAAACATTTTTCACTTTGGAGCCAATGTTACAGTTGGATAATGGAGCCCATAGCTCCGCTCACAGAGGTGATCTGGGGTCAAGAACGGTGGGAACGTGACCTCCAGGTCAAGGTCTACCCGCATGCAAAATTTCAATGCGCTGCGACAACTTTGACATCCGAGTGGCATTTGAGCTCCAGGTGTTAGTCTTATGTGCATTTTCGACCAAAAATGTCAAATCGCCGTAGGAGTCTCAGACTTTGCAGGACGACTCCTTAGGTCAAATGGAGCATTCTCAACGAAACATTTTTCACTTTGGAGCCAATGTTACAGTTGGATAATGGAGCCCATAGCTCCGCTCACAGAGGTGATCTGGGGTCAAGAACGGTGGGAACGTGACCTCCAGGTCAAGGTCTACCCGCATGCAAAATTTCAATGCGCTGCGACAACTTTGACATCCGAGTGGCATTTGAGCTCCAGGTGTTAGTCTTATGTGCATTTTCGACCAAAAATGTCAAATCGCCGTAGGAGTCTCAGACTTTGCAGGACGACTCCTTAGGTCAAATGGAGCATTCTCAACGAAACATTTTTCACTTTGGAGCCAATGTTACAGTTGGATAATGGAGCCCATAGCTCCGCTCACAGAGGTGATCTGGGGTCAAGAACGGTGGGAACGTGACCTCCAGGTCAAGGTCTACCCGCATGCAAAATTTCAATGCGCTGCGACAACTTTGACATCCGAGTGGCATTTGAGCGCGCATATATTAGGTATTGAAATACTCCCATTGCTCACATAACATTTCATATGGCGAGGATTAGTTCAATGTTATTCCGGTCTGCAAATGCTACGATATTGTTTTCAATCACATCAAACCGTTTACCGAGAGCCTAAATTGTTACATGAATGGCTTGTGAAGTTATTTTAGCAATACAGATACTACTGCTACTGTGCCTCGGGCGATAATTGTGTACAGTGCAAAAGTCTATTGATATCCTGTATTATAAATTTAATACTGTATATCTGTGAACAATGTTCCTGAACTTTTTAAAACATATTGTACCAACTCTTCGTATACCAGAATGCTTGGGGAAAAAACTATTCAATTGTATTATGGGCCTGAGGCTTTACGTTACTGAAATAAATGTGTGTGTATGTCTATGTCTATGTCTATGTGTTTGTGTATGTCTATGTCTATGTCTATGTCTATGTCTATGTCTATGTCCGAACAGCATTTACACCAATCAAACATACTTGCTATGCTGCGCCCGGGTATGAGGTATACCTTATTAGAAGAAAGACCTGATAAGTTCGGCAGCAGATGAACTTTGGACCTTGTGTTTCATACGTCCAATGTTCTAAACTCGAAGACAAGCAATGAAACCTTTGTTTTCTTTATGGATTTTTTCACACCTTGCTGTTTAGTTCGTCCTCGCCCTTATGTCTTACCACCGTCTCACACAAGCAATGAATTTCACTTTAAATGGCCCTCATTCAACACCTTTAAACATTTATTGGAACAAATAAATAGTCAAGAGAATGTTGGTGATGGTCCCCCAGAAAAGAGAAAATAGTGCAAACTTTCGCACAGCACCGCGTTGCGACTATAGACAGATAACAAATAACCACCGCTGGATAGTTCAATAGAATGTTGCATACACTACTGACGATCCAAAAATGGGCAACGATCGTTTTCATTTTTTTGGAACTAGTTTTTATCAACGACGGCCCACGAATACGCCGCGTCTGGGAGAATTCTTTTCACAACATTGCACAAAACAGCTTTGCTACTAGCCTACGTGCTATTTACATAGGTCTCGGGTCCTTAGCGTGTTTTCCTAACATATATTTATTTGTCTCTTCGGGGACCATCTTAACGCTGCCAACGTCCTCTTGCGTTCATTTCCTTCCATTCGGAATTGTACGACTTCCATGCAGCCATTGCTCCCTTGCGCCTGTCACCTAAAGTCGCCGATTGCTTATCATCCCAGTGAGGAATATGAAGAGTTCTTTTCGCACTGTGTAGGTAAGTAATATTGAGGTTGCATTGAGCAGCACATGCAAAGGTAAATTGTCTTTGCAGCAACAGAAAATCCAAAAATACTTCATCACGCGAGAGAGCTTCAGTTTCTGTTCACTCTTTCTGCCACGCCCAATTAAACAACGGTGCTGTCGGCATGTCACAAACATTTATTCAGAATGTCGTCCACACTGGAATAAAACAACATTGACACGTCATTACAAAGAGATAAAAAATATATTAATATTTCACCACCAATAATCAAAAATAATGTTGTGGATTGTTTTTAAATATCAAACACACATCATGGAACCAGCCACTGCCATTTGTCCTCTTGTTCAATGTCAATGTCATATTATGCCTTCTTGTAAGATGCAATCATTTAAAGGAGGCAGCTCATCTGCGGCTTTGGGGCCATTGTCAACTACCTATTCATCAACAACAACAACAACAACAACAACAACAACAACCCTGTGTTGAACTGCTCATAGTGGTGCTAACTGGCACAGTGTTCTACAGAAAAACAAGTTCATACCAACTCACTGTTTGGAGACTCTTAAATGTCCTTCACTGTAGAAACAATGTTGCACTGTTAGTAAACTTGCCAAGGCTTTAACTCAGTTATTCCACAGTTCATAAGACTTAACAGCTCTGTTCTGATTTAACTGGATTGGATTGGTACTTCACTGATATTCTTCAGTCAGTCAGTCAGTCAGTCAGTCAGTCAGTCAGTCAGTCAGTCAGTCAGTCAGTCAGTCAGTCAGTCAGTCAGTCAGTCAGTCAGTCAGTCAGTCAGTCAGTCAGTCAGTCAGTCAGTCAGTCAGTCAGTCAGTCAGTCAGTCAGTCAGTCAGTCAGTCAGTCAGTCAGTCAGTCAGTCAGTCAGTCAGTCAGTCAGTCAGTCAGTCAGTCAGTCAGTCAGTCAGTCAGTCAGTCAGTCAGTCAGTCAGTCAGTCAGTCAGTCAGTCAGTCAGTCAGTCAGTCAGTCAGTCAGTCAGTCAGTCAGTCAGTCAGTCAGTCAGTCAGTCAGTCAGTCAGTCAGTCAGTCAGTCAGTCAGTCAGTCAGTCAGTCAGTCAGTCAGTCAGTCAGTCAGTCAGTCAGTCAGTCAGTCAGTCAGTCAGTCAGTCAGTCAGTCAGTCAGTCAGTCAGTCAGTCAGTCAGTCAGTCAGTCAGTCAGTCAGTCAGTCAGTCAGTCAGTCAGTCAGTCAGTCAGTCAGTCAGTCAGTCAGTCAGTCAGTCAGTCAGTCAGTCAGTCAGTCAGTCAGTCAGTCAGTCAGTCAGTCAGTCAGTCAGTCAGTCAGTCAGTCAGTCAGTCAGTCAGTCAGTCAGTCAGTCAGTCAGTCAGTCAGTCAGTCAGTCAGTCAGTCAGTCAGTCAGTCAGTCAGTCAGTCAGTCAGTCAGTCAGTCAGTCAGTCAGTCAGTCAGTCAGTCAGTCAGTCAGTCAGTCAGTCAGTCAGTCAGTCAGTCAGTCAGTCAGTCAGTCAGTCAGTCAGTCAGTCAGTCAGTCAGTCAGTCAGTCAGTCAGTCAGTCAGTCAGTCAGTCAGTCAGTCAGTCAGTCAGTCAGTCAGTCAGTCAGTCAGTCAGTCAGTCAGTCAGTCAGTCAGTCAGTCAGTCAGTCAGTCAGTCAGTCAGTCAGTCAGTCAGTCAGTCAGTCAGTCAGTCAGTCAGTCAGTCAGTCAGTCAGTCAGTCAGTCAGTCAGTCAGTCAGTCAGTCAGTCAGTCAGTCAGTCAGTCAGTCAGTCAGTCAGTCAGTCAGTCAGTCAGTCAGTCAGTCAGTCAGTCAGTCAGTCAGTCAGTCAGTCAGTCAGTCAGTCAGTCAGTCAGTCAGTCAGTCAGTCAGTCAGTCAGTCAGTCAGTCAGTCAGTCAGTCAGTCAGTCAGTCAGTCAGTCAGTCAGTCAGTCAGTCAGTCAGTCAGTCAGTCAGTCAGTCAGTCAGTCAGTCAGTCAGTCAGTCAGTCAGTCAGTCAGTCAGTCAGTCAGTCAGTCAGTCAGTCAGTCAGTCAGTCAGTCAGTCAGTCAGTCAGTCAGTCAGTCAGTCAGTCAGTCAGTCAGTCAGTCAGTCAGTCAGTCAGTCAGTCAGTCAGTCAGTCAGTCAGTCAGTCAGTCAGTCAGTCAGTCAGTCAGTCAGTCAGTCAGTCAGTCAGTCAGTCAGTCAGTCAGTCAGTCAGTCAGTCAGTCAGTCAGTCAGTCAGTCAGTCAGTGTTTTCGACAGGTGGGATTTTGAATACATGCATACAAAATATGATTTGAATCTTTCATCTATGGTTTTATCATATTTATTGAACTGAGTAGCATCATACACTCAGCTAGGATGCTGACAGATTTGCACACTGATGCTCACTGTAACCATTATGGCACAGCTAGTATGGTAAGACAAGCATGTTGGATGATCTGAGGATAGAACTAGGGGGGTTGCAGTGTAGAGCAATGACCAATAGGTATATCCAGCAGTATAGGTCAGCACTGTGTACTGGGTAAACTGACAGACACTGATCCAGCTCACACATCCCGACCACATGGGCTGACTACATGGGTTCTATGGACCTGACATACAGCAGTCACCCTGGGATGATTGGATAGTCACAGAGAATGAGGCAAGCCTTTCTGGGTTCCCTTTTATTTGGTTTTTATTAAACCCTGCAACTGTGGAGGACTACAATAAACTGGTGCTGCATTTGGTATATGATTTCATGTGCACTCTTTGTTTTGTCCAACAGTTTATGTCACTGAAAAGGTAATGAGTTGAACTTGAATCTGATGTGGTTGTCTTCCTCATGAAAATAGTAGTAGTCAGCCTCAGTGTCTCCTTTTAGCCTCAGGGTTAAAGTGTTCACTTGTCATGCCAGGTACAGGTTCAACTGAGTATAATGTGTGAAGCCCATTTCTGGTTTCCTCCACCATGATATTAATGTAGTATTGTCAAAAGTCACATTAAACCACTGACTGACTGACTGACTGACTGAGTGAGTGAGTGAGTGAGTGAGTGAGTGAGTGAGTGAGTGGCTGGCTGGCTGGCTGGCTGGCTGACTGACTGACTGACTGACTGACTGACTGACGGACGAACTAGGGTAACTTAAGGTAATTGTGGCTGAGGACATTGTTCGTGTATCTGGCACCTTACGTAGGGTGAGCATACAGTTAAAATTAATTTCACCTTGTCGAGCAAACTTATAATACATCTTTCTTGTAAAACTCAGGTCAGGGGGTTTAGAGTTAATCAGATTATCATGTAGGAGACAATAGTCGCCACTCACAGGCCCAAGAACACCTGAAGAGTATAATACTAATAAATGTTCGGGGGTGCTGAGTAATCCTTGTGGGTTCAATAATAATTTGATGAAGACCAAAAGTTGCCTGCAAATATTCTAGTGGTTTAAAGATACTAAGGTAATCAATCTGTATTAATATTACCTGCTAGCATTAAATCAATACCTATTAACATATCAATCAAACCCCAGCATTGACTGCTTTAAGTATGTTACAACATCTCTATCACAGATCAACAGCTGTTCCTTCTTACAAGTGATTTTCATCCAAACTGTTTGAAGTCCTTTTGATAAGTTATCCATGCATTTAGTAAATAACTTGTCATTAATATAGATGGCAACCCCTGCGACACTTGTAGATCTATCTGGAGTAAATGCTCTGCGGAAACCTGGTGGTAATTTCTTCATTTAAAATATGAGAGTGTAGCCATGTTTTTGTAATATATATTACATTATATCATTAAATTTGATGTTAATAATATGAATCTTGTAATTGGGACTTCCTATACTAGGCAGCTGTATCCCCTCTTGCTGAAAGTACAGGTGAACTATATAGATAATATAATATAAATGTAGTCTGTGTTTAAATCTCTTTGTACAAAGAACCTTACAATTAAATGCCCTGATTCTCTGTTGATACTGTACAATACCTACTCCCATCAACAATTTTCAAAGGATCAATTTGGATAGAAACTCAGAGTCTGCAAAGTAAGGTGTCAAGATGGTTGTTTTAATATAAGAATTATTGATCATTTATCATATCTGTATCAGAACGCATGAGCTGGTGGCATGTGGTCCTGTGCACAGGTCACAAATCATGTCAAGTTGAGCTGCACTGGTTGTGGGGAGCAGTTGGATGGACTTTGTTCTGCAGCTTGGCTGCTGAGATTTTCTTGGACTTTGGTACTGCCTCACTCTGAAGCACAATTAACATTTGTGGTGTACCCTTGGGCAAGTGACTGTTTGAAATGTGCCTCTGCTCACACAGCAGTGAATGGGTACCCAGTAGGATGAGATGTCAATGTGAAGGTTAACCTGCAAGTGCCTCAAAGCAGTTTGGTTTGGGTTGTATACTCCCAAGGGAGCTGAGAATGATTGTTAAGTGCACACTGATCCATTGAACAGGTAATAAGTGTACTTTGAGCAGCCACATAGTGGATGGAAAACAGCCAACAAATTAAAAGCACTTGTGTTGAATGAAATGTGGATGCAGTATATAATTTTCAAAGTTAAAAAAATAATGCCAAACAGGCACAATAAATATAGTAAAATCAAAGGTTTTCACATCATCTGTATATAATCTGCATATTAACCTCTCACACTAGACAGGTCAGCACAATAGAGGTCACCCAAAAGGCATTTGTCCAGTGACCATGACAAAATAAAGTTAACAAAAATAATAATAATAAATAAAGATATGCACTGAAAGTCAAGTCACAGTTTAGATGATTGATGGCAGTAATGCCCCTCTAGAGATCATAATTATGTTAACAAATAGAGTGAGGCACCTAATCGCAAGCTCACAAACTCAGCGATCTAACCCACTCAGCCACTGAGGCTTGAAAGTGTCATTCCAAATATAAGATTTGTTACATTCTAAATATCATTGTGTGTTCACGTTCCAAATTGTTATGGTTCTTAGTATTAAGTTATCATTACAAGTTAAAAATGTAGATATATATTATATAAAATATGTCTCACTGTATTGTCACTTTAATACCTATCTATAAAGTCATATGTCAGTACAGTTATTTGGTTGTCCAGCAGCACTAAGGAATTCAAGGGGAGTCTTAATACTGCTATGAACTTGTCTGCAATTTCTGGTCCATCTGGGTGTAAGTCCTCTTAAGGGATTGGGGACGGGCACCATGAACCATCTGAGCTTACTTGGTACCGACCCACTGTGGTACACTTGCCCAGGCAGCCACCTTGTGCCATTACATGCATCCGCGTTCGCTTTTGTTTATTCCAACTTTTGGTTGAACCGGGCCTTCCGGTTTTTCTGTCGATGTTATGGTTGCAGAATAAACTGCATTGAGTTGACACTGCGGTGCTGACTAATCCTTGGCGCTGTACATATTTCCAGTGAACACAAGTCAGCCGCTGGTTGTTGAGTCTGTATCTGAAGCCATGGAGGAGGACTTACCTACCGCCTTTCTGCCACGTGAAGTAATCAACTTTCTTTGGATTTGTCATAGTTTAAAGATTCCATGATAAGCATTTTATAACTATACATTTCCTTCTCCATTTTGAGTAAAGAAAATGAAATTCTTATTTCTCATGAAATATCTCAAACTTGACTCTAAATTGCCATCAAAATACTGGAGATGCAAGTGAAGAGAAGCGAAACTAAAACAACATGATCTGTACCTCTTGTTATCCCCCTGGCATATAATGCGGCGGATATGGTCGACGCCTAGTCTGTCTGTCTGTCCGTATGTCCGTCCGTAATCATTTCATTTCCAGAGCGTAACTGGAAAACCATTCAAAATCTTTTATTAAAACTTGGCAGATATATCAAACAGATTCCAAAGAGGTGCCCTTTGCTATTTTACAGATTTGGGACATTTTTCATTTTCTTGTTTCCATGGAAACAATTTGGAGTTAGTGTCAAAAGGTGGGGATAGGTTTCATTGCCAGAGCACAACTTGACAACTGTGAAGGACTTTTCATGTAGACCTGGTACATGTATTAATCAAGGGCTGAAGTGGTGCTTTTTGCTATTTTTGAATTAAAGTTTGACTGATTGTTGATAGTGGTGTGTGTGTTTGTTCTAACCATATCTCTAATATTAATAGGTATTACAGGTTTGGTGAAAAGGGATTTTCTCCAGTTGGAGTTATATTTTTTAATAAGTGATTGAAAATTTAATTGTTAATGCTTCAGCCTTAGAGAGGTGGAAAAGTTTAATTTGGGGGATGTATTTATCATTGCTTATTTGGCAGCTGTGTCAGCAGAGTCATTACCTGGTATGTTTGAGTGACTAGGTATCTATGGTAGATCAACTGAGTTATCTGATCTTAATTCTGAAGTTAGTTTAATCATGATGTTATAAAGTCTAGTCAGGTTTTTAAGTATTTTTTTGGAATTTGTTTTATGGATCTTTAAGAGTCTGAAATTATAAGAAAGTGTTTTTGTTGTTTCTTTAATTATTTTTATTTCAATTCAGTAGACATATATGTAACATTGGTACATGAGGTATATACATGTAGCTATTCATAGAATCTTAAAACATGATCAGATATGGGTAAGTGAGTGAGTGATTGCTTTTAGCAATATTCCAGCAATATCACGGCGGGGGACCCCACAAATGGGCTTCACACATTGTACCCATGTCGGGATTCGAACCCGGGTCTTCGGTGTGACGAGCGAACGCTTTAACCACTAGCCTACCCGACCGCCCCTTGATATGGGTAAGTACATCTATTGATTGACTGAGAAATTATAATAAGTAAGCTGATAATTCCATCCATTATCTGTCGAATCTCTTAATACTACTATTTTTCATTGCGATGAATTTTTCTATTTTACATACATCTTTCAACATTTTATGAAAAAAGGAAAGCATAATGGAGTTTTCTTAGTGCTTGACTGGTGAATGTATTTTGTTGCAAGAAGAATTATGTAGTTGAATAGGTAGTTGCTTTTGTTGTTGCAAAATAACTTATCCAGAATGGTAATATGAATATCATAAGCAAGTTTCGAGTAAAGGTATATTTCAATTTCTAACCAAAATTTCTTTACTAAAACACATTCTACATACACATGGTAGAAGTTTTCAGATTCAGAGACACAAAATAAAATTATATCATCATCTATTAACTTCATTTTTCATAATTCCTCTTTGGTATCTACAGCTCTATTTGTAAATCTGTACTGGAAATCTATTAGTTTAACATCATTGGTGCACAATCTGCAATTAGAGGAAGCATTATTCCATAAAATGCTTTGATTTAAGTTCATTTTCCCATTTATCACACATCTCGTCAAAATTTCGTCAATAGTTTGTGTGTCAACATTATGTTTTCTGTAGTAATTACCCCAAATATTCAATATATCCCTCCAAAAGGGATTTTTCAAAGTAATAAACTTTGTTTCTAATAATATAATTTATATAATATATATTTATAATATTATGTCTTCCTGTCTTCTTGTATTTGATCTTGCTTCCTGCCATTGAACCTGTCCATGTAGCTATAGTTTTGTCAATATTACCTTAAGACCAGATATTCTATAACATTTAATCAAAGTATCAGATCCATCTAAAAATAACTGTGTATCATCTGCATATTGACCTATATACTTTTGTGTTAAAAAGTGTCTGAGTCCATGTTTTGTATTTGTAATCATGTGATGTGTGAGATTGATTGCAGAGTTTGATAAACAGTGGCCAGTTTGTTTTTTTTAAATTGAAATTTGTTTGCTGGGTGCTTCCTGAAGTTTGATCGTTAGTTGAAAGGGATTTGTTTATTATATTAAGTATGATTTTAAGGACCATTGATCACTGCCCCACATGACATTATGAACTTCCCAGCTTGTTTTTGTAACAGATTTGTTGTCAAAGAGATAGTTATGAATGACATGGTGATGGGTCTAACTTTCAGATAATTTTAGTTTATTTTTCAACTGTGGGTGGCAGTTAGGAAACTGGCATAAGATTTGTGGTAGAGTTTGAACTTGTGAGCAAGGCTATTGTATTTTTTTACAATATAATAAGGGGGGCAGCTGCTATGAACTTTATAAGTTTGTTATGTTGTTATATTTTTGTTGAGTTATGGTTGCTGAAGGTGCTGTTTTTAAGTTTTGATTCTTTTTGCTTTTCTGGTTTTTTTTGCTGAGTAATGTGGGTGATGGAATGTGGTTTTTCTGGGTGTTTGAGTGGTTGGGCGTGATGATGGGATTAGGGGTTGTGATAGTGGATGGTTGTATGGGTGTTTGAGTGTTTGGGCCTGCTGACGGGATTGGGGGTTGTGATAATGGATGGTTGTATGAGTGTTTGGGCGTGCTGACGGGATTGGGGGTTGTGATAGTGGATGGTTGTATGGGTGTTTGAGTGGTTGGGCGTGCTGACGGGATTGGGGGTTGTGATAGTGGATGGGTGTTTGAGTGTTTGGGCATGCTGACGGGATTGGGGGTTGTGATAGTGGATGGTTGTATGGGTGTTTGAGTGGTTGGGCGTGCTGACGGGATTGGGGGTTGTGATAGTGGATGGTTGTATGGGTGTTTGAGTGGTTGGGCGTGCTGACGGGATTGGGGGTTGTGATAGTGGATGGTTGTATGGGTGTTTGAGTGGTTGGGCGTGATGATGGGATTGGGGGTTGTGATAGTGGATGGTTGTATGGTTGTATGAGTGGTTGGGCGTGCTGACGGGATTGGGGGTTGTGATAGTGGATGGTTGTATGGGTGTTTGAGTGGTTGGGCGTGCTGACGGGATTGGGGGTTGTGATAGTGGATGGTTGTATGGGTGTTCGAGTGGTTGGGCATGATGATGGGATTGGGGGTTGTGATAGTGGATGGTTGTATGAGTGTTTGGGCGTGCTGACGGGATTGGGGGTTGTGATAGTGGATGGTTGTATGAGTGGTTGGGCGTGCTGACGGGATTGGGGGTTGTGATAGTGGATGGTTGTATGGGTGTTTGAGTGGTTGGGCGTGCTGACGGGATTGGGGGTTGTGATAGTGGATGGTTGTATGGGTGTTTGAGTGGTTGGGCATGATGATGGGATTAGGGGTTGTGATAGTGGATGGTTGTATGAGTGGTTGGGCGTGCTGACGGGATTGGGGGTTGTGATAGTGGATGGTTGTATGAGTGGTTGGGCGTGCTGACGGGATTGGGGGTTGTGATAGTGGATGGTTGTATGGGTGTTTGGGCATGATGATGGGATTAGGGGTTGTGATAGTGGATGGTTGTATGGGTGTTTGGGCATGATGATGGGATTAGGGGTTGTGATAGTGGATGGTTGTATGGGTGTTTGGGCATGATGATGGGATTAGGGGTTGTGATAGTGGATGGTTGTATGGGTGTTTGGGCATGATGATGGGATTAGGGGTTGTGATAGTGGATGGTTGTATGGGTGTTTGGGCATGATGATGGGATTGGGGGTTGTGATAGTGGATGGTTGTATGGGTGTTTGGGCATGATGATGGGATTAGGGGTTGTGATAGTGGATGGTTGTATGGGTGTTTGGGCATGATGATGGGATTAGGGGTTGTGATAGTGGATGGTTGTATGGGTGTTTGAGTGTTTTGGCGTGCTGACGGGATTGGGGGTTGTGATAGTGGATGGTTGGATGGTAGTGGTATGGAGAGGGGGGATTTAAATTGTGGTTTGGGCCTGGGTATTGACTGTAGTAAGGGCCGGGGTTGGGAGTTGGTGTGCTTTAAGGGGAAGGGTAGGATAGGATGTGTATGTGTATTAGATTTGGTAGGGGGTGGAGGGTAGGGGGTGGGGGATATATGTCTGCATGGTTTCTGTGTGTTTGGAGATGGGTTGAGAAGTTGTGAGTATCTGTTTTGGCTTAGGTTTTTGTCTTTGAGATTGTGGTTTCTGGTTGTTTGGGGGAGTGGGGGGAGGGGTTGGAAGGAACTAACTGTAGAATCTAGGGTTTGGTCTGACAGTTGTAGGATTTCCTTGTCTGTGGTAATGTGGTGTTGTTGTATGATTGCTGGTTTTGGTACATGTGACTGTTTGATGTTTTTATCAAGTTTAAAAATAAGTTGTTTGATTGGACAGGTGTTTTGGTTTGCTGTATGTCCTTCGAGGTTACAGTTCCTACAGAAAGGGGCCCATGTGCACTCCTGTATTAGATGGTTTTCAGAGTCACATTTTGGGCATAGTGGGTCGTTTTGGCCTGTAGTAGAGTCGTGATCAAAAGAGTGGCACTGGTCACATTGGATTGGGTTTTTTTTCTGATGAGGTGGACTTTGTCATTAAGGGTGCCAAAGCTTATGTGAGTGGGGAGTGATATGGCTTTGAATATTATGAAAATTGTTTAGGTGGATGTTCTGCCTGTGATGGGTTGTTTCCTCTTTACTGTTATGTATTCTAGTATTTTTGGTTGTGTTAGGTTTTGGTTTGCTAATTGTATCTATTCTTCCATGTCTTGTGTCCAGGTAAATGACTCTTTGTATCTGTGTTTGCCTTCTGGGGCTGCCAATTTATGTTTAAACCATCAATGATGCTTGTACTAGTCTGGAATGATGCCGATTTACTGTGCCGAGATACCATGCGGCAGTTTAACATGAATACCCCACTCAGAAACAGTATGCTAAGCGCCAGACATGGTAACAACAACAACCATGGTATGACATGGCTGGGGATCAAACCCACGACCTTCCGCTCTCCAGGCAGATGCTATACTACTAGACCACTGAGGTGGTCGAAGTCATGTTCGGTGTTCATGGTTGTTGGACATACTTTTGTGAACATTTCTAATGAATAGAAGTTTGACACCCGGTCTGAGTCATGAACTTGTATCCAGTAATGGCATACAAGAAATGGCAATCTGCCTTAAAAATTGGGAATAAACTGTTCATCAACATGTCCATTTGCCATAGTGGAATACTGCTTCTTGTCTGTAATTCTTCTTTTAAAGCCCAAATCACCCTAATTGAATAATGTCTTTTGTGCACTCACTCACTGATATCTATTTTAGAAGTGTTCACTCTGTACACTGTCTGTGAATATAAACTGACGTCCAAAAGAAACTTTACCAACTTCAGACAAAGTAGGACTTTTTTTTTCGATGAAGTCTATCTAAAACACATAACCTAAATACAACAATAGAGTATGCAGAAAATGTTAATCGTCTGTTACATGTTTGCGAGATAACACGCGAAAAAGTGAAAAACACGTGCACCAAGGACAACTGCAAAGGCGCGTGCGGGTAAGGGTATAAAATGATTGCAACCTCAGACATCCACAGTGATAAAAAAAACACAAAAGAAATGCCACAAATCACTGATTTGTTGTCTTATTTGAGAGATGTTCAGCAAATAAACTAGTGTCCAAAAGAAACGATACCAACTTATTTTCAAAATTGTTTTTTACTAAGTGAATTGTCAAGTATGAAAACATGCCAATTCGTATTGCACATCCCAAACACAGCATAGTCGATAAAAAATACAGGAAACACCTGATCACTTCCGGGAAAAACCGTAAATTTCGTGAAAGTGACATTTCCCTCTCTAGCATGTTCTGCACGTGCAGAAAAACTGTATAAAACGGCTGATCAGACACGTTGATATCACAGCAACAAAAAGAACACAAGATATGCCACGTTTGACAGCCATCGAGAGAGAGAGAGCCGTTGGAATGGTCCAGCAAGGAGCGTCACACGTCGACGTCGCCAGAAGGTTGGGCTGCGCATGTATCACTATCACCAGGTTGATGCAGCGGTTACGTCAGACAGGTCGGACGTCAGACAGGCCCAGGAGTGGAAGACCACGAGTAACCACGCCCCGTGAAGATCGTTACATCCGGGTATTACACATGAGGAACCGCACCGTAACAGCGACGTCCACGGCGGCTACAGCACTGGGACACAGGATCAGTCGACAGACCGTCTACAGGAGACTACGGCAGTATGGTATCCGGCCACATCATCCCTACCGCGGACCGCTCCTGACGCCTCGACACCGGAACAACAGACTGATCTGGGCCAGGCGAGTTCGACGTTGGCAACGGCGGGACTGGGCACGTGTTATGTTCTCTGATGAGAGCAGATTCCTCATCTTCAGAAACGATGGACGGCAGCTTGTATACCGACGATTTGGTGAACGTTTGGCGCCTAACTGTATCCAACAGGTCCGGCCGTTTGGAGGTGGAGGGTTAATGGTTTGGGGTGGCATATGTGGTGACGTCAAAATGATGCTTGTCGTAGTTCGTGGAAACCTGAATGCACAGCGTTATCTTGATGACATCCTACGGCCTGTTGTGGTGCCCTTTATTCAGCAACAGCCTCGTGGACTCCTTTTCCAGCATGACAATGCAAGGCCACACACAGCAAGATTGACACAGAACTTCCTTGCCAACGCCAACGTACAGGTTTTGCCATGGCCCGCATGTTCACCGGACATGAATCCCATCGAGCGCTTATGGGACCACCTCGATCGGCAAATCCGACGTCGCCGTGTGCCTCCAGTCAACGTCCAGGACTTGGAACGATGTCTCCTTGAGGAATGGCAACGCATCACTCCCAACGTCATCAGACGTTTGACGTCATCAGTCTGTAGGCGTGTTCTGGCATGTATTGATGCTCACGGTGGACATACCTGCTACTGACTTGACTTTGAGACGTGTGGTGTGACATTTCCCGTTGTTTCTGTGATCAGTGCTCTAACGAAATGTTCATTTTTCGACCCCACCCATCTTTAAAGGCTTGTCATATTGGTTGTACAGATTTTATTGAAATGAAATTTTTGTACAGATGTTGTGAAAGGATTTCTCAAAAGCATAACACCAATCCTAAACTTCTGCATTGTTTAGTTTTTCTTTTATGTCGTTGCAAACAGGTGGTATCGTTTCTTTTGGACACTAGTTTAGTTGTTTCAAACGTGATATGCCCCCCCTAAACCCCTTTTGTCCAACCAACATCATGCTCGGGTGAATTTGTATGTATAACAGTAGGTGCTGGACAAGTAGGGATACCCCCATTTTGGTGTAAACATATTTTTATTTCAACTGAAAATTGGGATCGTTAAACAAGACAGTGCTTATTTTAATGCCTCTCCCTACATAGAAATCAGGTAACAAAGATGGTAAAGGTGTCTACATTATATTTACACAAGAAATACCTTGGTGGTCAGTTAGCCTGTGAAGATCCGGGGTAGAATAGGTCTTTAGCAACCCATGCTTGCAGTAAGAGGTGGCTATGCTTGTCATAAGAGGCGACTAACGGGATCGGGTGGTCAGGCTCGCTGACATGGTTGATGCATGTCATCATATCTCAATTGTGGGGATTAATGCTCATGATATCAATCACTGGATTGTCTGGTCCATACTCGATTATTTACTGACAAACAAACAGTTGGCAAGCATGATCAGCAGTGTTTGGTTTGGATAGTCAGAATGATGAGATTGTACGTAATATCTGTAATACATAATGTCCACAAGATACACATATTTGTATTAATTAAGTTTAAATGTACCAGAACTTGTGATGAAAGTATGGACAGATAGAATCATTTCTTGATTTGCTTCAGATGATAGGCCTTCACATCCGTAAAGTACTGTATTAACATCATATCCTGTATCTAATATAAGAAATTGCTTCTAATTTGATCAGAATTGTAACAAAAAAGAAGTAGAGTAGCGGGTCTTCATAGCAGTGACCACAGGAGAAAACTGGGCTGTTTGTTATGAATCTATCGAATTTATGTCCGTTTAGGTCACTGGATCTGAGTGAGGCGGCAGGTGATATTTTGACAAAATCTGGTTCCAAAATTTGTATATTAAAAAATGTTTGTAATTGTAAGTGCATGCTAATAATTTCGAGAATTTGAGTATGAGCAAGTAAACTCACAGGCAAAAGAAACGCTGGTTTTATAAATGTTGACACAGTTTTGATCAAAACCTAAAACCATGATTCGATACCATATAAAAACATTCTCCCAAACGCACCAACTATTTCCTAGGGGTCGTGGCGAATCTGGAGCACATGATTTTACGAGAAATACGTTTTTCCCTCTTTATGTAAAAAATGCATAAAGAAAATTTCATGCTAAATTTAGGTATTACCTCCTGTAGCATTGAATCGTTTAGATTCCACTTACAAGAATGCCACGTTTGACGTCTGAGCAGCGAGAGAGAGCAATAGGAATGTTGCAGATGGGTGAAACTCAGACCAGAGTTGCAGAAATCATGAACAGTCACAAAACCACCATCGAGAGACTGGTGAAACGTTTAAGAGATACTGGCCGGACATCAGACAAACCACGAAGTGGAAGACCACGAGCAACCACACCCAACGAAGACCGCTATTTACGTATGTTGCACCTACGTAACAGATTTATCACTGTGACATCATCAGCACAAAATGCTTTCCAACACACCGTCAGCAGACGGACTGTAGCCTGACGTCTCCGCCATTTTGGCTTGAGAGCTTATCGACCTTTGATGGGAATGACCTTGACCCGACAACATAGACTCAACAGATTGAGGTGGGCTCGTAGAGTGCAACGCTGGCAAAGACGACATTGGGACAGAGTGCTGTTTACCGATGAGAGTAGGTTCCAGGTTTTCAGGGCCGATTGCGAGTTTACCGGCGTAGAGGTGAACATACGTCACGTTGCTGCGTTCAGGAAGTGCACCCCCATGGCGTTGGCAGTGTGATGATCTATTTGCGGTGACACCAAGACCGACCTGGTGGTTATAAATGGTAACCCCAACGCTAACGGCTGTATCAACCAGGTCCTTACACCAGCCGTACTTCCATTCCTGCAGAATAATCCCAGAACGCTGTTGCAACAGGATAACGCCACTCCACATTCTGCACGTGTTACAAGAGACTTTTTTAATGCAAACAACATACAAGTTCTCCTGTGGCCAGCCCGATCCCCTGACATGAATCCAATAGAACACCTCTGGGACCTTCTTGGGAGACATATTCGGCAACGTCAGCATCCCCCACATGACAGACAGACCTTGACGCAGGCACTGCAAGAAGAGTGGCGTCTCATCACTCCAGCTTTTGTGAGGAGACTGGTAACATCAGTACGACGTCGTGTCAGGGAGTGCATACGTGCTAGAGGTGGACACACTCGATATTGACAATTAAGTGTGATTTTCAGGTGTGTTATTGTTTGACAACAAGAAAAAGAACATGATCGAATTATGGACATATAAACACCTCTTCCAAAAATGCTCATAATTCCTGAACATATCATTGCGTGGCTGTCAGAGTTCGTAAACCTGTTTCTGTAAAATAAAATGATATCTGTTGACATCATTTTTCATGTGTCTTTATTAGATGCGAATATTAGAAGCCAGCGTTTCTTTCGCCCGTGAGTTGAGATTTAATTTCTTCATCATATGGATTATTCCATAATTTTGTAGAGTTAGGTGTAAAGGATTTTGTATAGTGTTGAGTCTTACATCTAATAGTTTGTAATCACTGCGAGTGCTAACTTGGTCTGGGATAAGGTTGTAGAGATAAGCTGGTGCCGAGTTATTTACCATTTTGTAGAATAAAGATATAGATTGATTTTTGCGCCTAAGTGAAACTGGTTTCAGATTTGTTTCTGTATACAATGTTTAAGGGCTTATGCCCTTTGTTGCACAACATGCAGTGTTCCCACTTGATTTTGAAACTGCCAGTGCTGGTGGACTGTCAACTCCAAAAATTACAATTACCCCCTAATTTTTGTTAGTCCCAACCTTCAATAAATGAAAAACGTATGAAATTTACCTGGTTGTAATTCCCTCAACATCATGTTCAATGCAATGATGTCATCTCTGCAGTAACATATTTAGATCTACACGTCGTTCATACAAAGTTCTAACCTCGAAGCAAGGCAAAATGTTATTGCCTTCCACTAAAAGTAGACAAGGGGAAACCCTGATGGTGATTGTTTGGAATAATATATTATGTTAACTAAGAGCTAGGTTGCACCTGATATATACTGAACAGCATTGAAAACGCACTAGCAATAAATCTTGAAATATTACAAAAACAACATGAGCAATGACCGATTTTGATTAGAGGTGAGGTGAGGTGAAATGGGGTTTAACGTTGCGTCCAAGATTATTGCACTTATATAGCGACGTGCATGCACGTGTGTGTGTGTGGCTGCTTGTACTAGACCGGACTGATGCCGATTTATAGTGCTAGCACACTGAGATACCATGCCGCAGTTTAACATGAATACCCCACTCAGACACAGTATACTGACTCCGAGCCAACCAGTCCTTGCTTTAACCCTTAATGCCGAGCGCCAGACAGGGTAACAACAAGTACCATCTTTTAACGTCTTTTGGTATGACGCGGTCGGGGATCGAACACCGGACCTTCCGCTCTCCGGGCGGACGCTCTATCACTAGACCACGGAGGCGGTTGATTTTGATTAGAACAGACAGGCGGATTATTAAGAAAGACGACAAAGGAAACAGGAATACCACACAGTAATTACAATTACGTCATCAGTGTAAGGAAGACACATAAGGTTAAAATGAAAAGTCAGTATCTGGTATGTCCGCCATTGGCAGCAACACAGGCCATGCAACGTCTTCTCATTGATCGAATAAGTCTGTGAATAGTGTTCTGGGGCATTCCACTCTTGACTTAGTGTATCTTCAAGTTCTCTCAGGCTCTGTACTTGCGGACGACGTAAGAGGCGTTGACCCAGGTAATCCCATAATTGTTCAATTGGCGATAGATAGATTGGGTGACAGGGCTGGCCATGGAAGCAGAGGCACATTATTGTTCGCTAGGTACTGTGTTGAAACACGTGCTGTGTGTGCTCTTGCATTATCTTGCTGGAAGGTGTGCATATCCTGGTGCTGATGAAAGAATGGGATGACGTGATTTGCCAATATGTTATTCCTGTAGTAAAGGGCATTAACTCTTCCATGACAAACATGGAGCTCTGTTCAATGGTTATGACTGATGCTGCCCCACACCATGACACTCCCTGCCCCCATCGGTCTGTCTGTACAACGCAGTCATTGTGGTAACGTTCTCCACGTCGACGCCACACTCGCAGTCGACCGTCAGCCTTCCGTAAATGACTCATCAGAGAACAGCACACCATGCCACCGTAATCATCTCCAATGACGATGCCTTTTGGCCCAACGCAGACTATCATTTCAATGTCGATCAGTGAGTATTGGTCCAACATATGGACGTCGAGCACGTAGCCCTGCTGAGCGGAGACGTCGAAGTACGGTGTCGGCACTGATCAATTCCGTCGGCCTTGTATGGTTGCTGCAGTCCTGGTAGCCGGAAGTGTACAACCAGGAAGATGCTGACGAAAATATGACCCGGACGTGGTCGATCTCTGGTGGTTCTTGTCTGCTGGTATCTGCTCAGTAGCCTTAGGACTGTTGAATGATGGCATTGAAACCGTTGTGCAACGGCTCTAATTGACGTACCAACTCGAAGCATGCCCAAGGCACGTTCACGTTCCTCTGCTGTTAATCTTGGCATTTCTTGTATCAGTACCCTTTACATCTGCAGCAACAAGTGATGTGGCTTTTAAAAGTCTGTCTTTTATAGCCCTAATCTGCATGCTTCCCAGTGAAACAAAACACATTTTCCAAGATGTGCACGCAATTTGTTGCGTTTGGGCGATTTCGCTCACAAAAAATTAGGAATGTGTTTTGACGAGCTGTTCTTCTTCATGCTTCGTCCAGAACGTCGTATATTACTCATTCACTTATATTTTTTCATATGACTTAAGCCCGGATAAAAATACATCCATTTTCATGGTGGGGCGTTTTCAATGCTGTTCAGTATATTATCTGCTATATGATTGAGCCAATAGATCCATCTACAGAGAGAGCTGTATTTCATTTATCGTGTTGCATAATGATTCCAGACTGCAATGTGATTACTACTTGTATAGTTATACAAAAACTTTAAATCTCATTATGCATATATCATTGATGTAGACTGAGACGTGAAAACCGAATTATGCCAATTATAGACTTCGGAGAATAAGTAATAACATTATGATTGTAATGATGATGTGTTAGCATATTTTCCGAAATGTAATCATAATATTTACAAAATGGTTTTTCATCTAAAATATGTACAGAGGCATTTTTCACCATGTGTACTAATTGTCTGGAATATTAGTTGACTTTAACTTGTTTAATTTCTGTGACTGTAGGTGCATAGCTATAGAGGCTTTACACTGACTGCTTTGAACCATTCTGATACAATAGATGCTCCCTTGAGTATTTGTTTTTACTGCGAGCAAGTGACCCGGGATGGTCAGAGAGTTTGAGAAGTGCGGAAATTCAACTGTTGAGAAGTGTTACATGGTCGAGATCCACTCTTCAGGTACAGAAGACATGAATATGATATAATATTAAGATTTATGGGAATTTTCAAAGGCGGTTGTCAGTCAATTTCTTAATTTAATGGAAAGTTGAATTATTTAGCCATGTGAGATATCGTTTCCTATTTTAACAGTGTTATTGAAATTAGTAATTGTTTTAGAAACAAAATACTGCCCACATGGTCAGTGTAAATGCTTTATGTTCATATTTTTGGGTAAACATGACATTTTCAAAGTTGCACGTAGCAAGGGAGCAGTCATTGTATTACAGTGTAAGGTATCATGCTATTGATGTGTTGCGATTTTATTATGCTGTTTTTTTTATAAAAGACTACTTCAGCACGTTTAATTACATGTATTATCATGACAGTGAATGGTGGATACATTCAATTACATTGTATCATTCTGTAATTTTTAGAACCCTGGAAAAGTAAATCCCATGTTAGAAGAAATCTAGGCTTTGTGATCTCTGTATGATTCTTTCTAATAATGCCTACCAGTAACAGACAAGCTGACTTTGTTCGGAAAAATTTAAATTTTGCTTATGTTTTGTTTCAACGACAAAGATTTTTATGAGGACTGGTACTAACTATATTTGCCGCTCCACAGGGACTGGTAGTCACATGAATTACCGGTCCAAGCCTAATTGGTCCAAGTAAAAAACTGGTAATTGCCGGTAAATGGGAACACTGATGTGGTTCTTAGAGCATACAGATTTAATCTTTCCAGTACCAGATCTTGATTTTTTAGAACAATTATTCCTATTTTTGCTATACTGAACACCAAAAGTTCCTGTGACTTTGAATAAGATTTAATGCAAAGTTTTGTTTTTTTACAACAGATAAAGACTCCTGTAAGTGTTCAAATGGTTTAATTTGCCATACTGACTTTAGAAAATGCGTGATTTCATAAAAAACATGAACATGCCAAAACGTCAATTTACAAATCAATAGCGCGTGTGTCCTATTCTGGTTGCGATGCAAGCAACACATCTTCGTCTCTTGGAATGGACCAGGCGTCACACAAAGTCTTGTGGGATATCTGGCTATATCTGATGGCACCTGTTTCGCTGTTCCTGGAGTGTCTGTGGAACAAGTGGTTGACGTCTAAGGCGCCGATCCATCTCATTCCACATGTGCTCGATTTGTGAGAGATCAGGGGAGCAAGCTGGCCAGGGGATGACATTCACGTTGTTTTGTTGAATCGAGACTGAACAAGTCGAGCAAAATGAGGCTGGGCCTTGTCATGTTGAAAGGTAATGCCTGGGCCATGATGACGCAAAAACGGTAGAACAATAGGGCCGATGATCTCGTCGCGGTAGCGCTGTCCATTGAGTTTTCCCTCTACCACTATCAAACGGGTGCTCTCTCTTGCTGTAAACCCACCCCATACCATAACGCTGCTGCCCCCAAACCGATCTTCTTCCATGACACAATGATTGACGTAACTTTCACCTCGACGTCGGTACTCTCGAATCCGTCCATCACTGTGGCTGAGGTGAAAACAAGACTCGTGAGTGAATAGAACTTGTCCCCACTGCATGGCCATCCAGCATAGACGCTGTCTGCACCACTGTAGACGTGCTTGATGGTAGTTTTCTGTCCAAATGGGATGTCTGGCGGGTCGTCTGGCGACAATCCCTGCACATCTGAGGCGGCGACGTACAGTTTGTGAAGATATTCGTCGAAGGCCAGGGATGCTTCTTGCAGTCACTGTTGCTGGCTGGAATCGATTTCGTAGACGTGTTGTTCGAATCCAGTTGTCTTGTCGATTATTGGTTACGTGTGGCCTGCCACTCCGAGGATGGTCTCTGACTGCATTCGTTTGTCGCCAACTTTGTCATAAACACCAAATGGTGTTTCTGTGGACATTAAATTGTCTTGCAACATCACGTTGACTTGATCCTGCTTCAAGCATACCAATGGCTCGCAGACGCTCATTTTCGGACAGGCGTGGCATTTTGTAGTATAGAATAATTGCATAATTTTGTTGTTTTTCTGAGTGTTTGTTGTCAGCACGATGCTAAACAATGCATATGGAGTCCCGTTAACGCACATGGAGAGTGAAATGCATGGGGCTTGCATAAAAGTCAACTTTTGCATAGAATGCATGCTTTTCTGTAGCAGTTGCGTTTTTGTGACTTGATTCCACACATGTACTACAATATTGAAAACCAAACTTTCCTTAAATCCTGCATTGGGAATAAACATTGTATTTAGCGAGCCTTGGCTAGGCCTCGTGCCCTCGCAAAATTGTGTCGAAATTTATATCTCCAAAGTTACCAAAACTTATAAAATGCCTTAGCTACGTCACAGTTAGACACTGATTTTCAGTATATAAGACTGTTCTTTTGATAATGAAAGCAATTATCTCTGTAGTTTATCCAGATTCCCGATGGTTAAATCTGACTCAATCGCCGAATGACGAGGGCGACGCCATGTTTGTATATAAACAATGAAAGAAGACCCTACTCGACCTTTGATATTTGCATCTCTATCCGCATATGACCCCAACGGATATCGTTTTTATCCGTTGGCTTTATCCTGCCGAGAAACTATACCCACTATATGATAAATGGCTCTATTCGCTGCAGTATAGAGGTCACGTGTACCTAGTGCTTGCATTCTATCAGTACATAAAGATATGTAAAGACTTACAGGTATGAATACAAGCTCAATGAAGGCTGCCATGGGTACTTACGCTCAGTTGTGTTTTGTTAATATGGTTACGGTGATTTGTTTGATGTATTTTGGTTATCTGGGCTCTGTTAACGACAAAATTATTTTGAACCAGTGTAAAGCACTTTTCCCATTTTATATAACATTATGTGAGAACTGACTGTACCTGTGCGGATAGCCATTGCCTCAACACATCCAGTGTATTATTGAAGAATGGCATGTTCATACAGTGAGAGCGATATTTCAAGAGGAAGCAAGCAATATCTATTATACACTCTTATGATCTCTTAATCTATATAGTTTAGAAAAAGTAAAAGCATTGTTTGTGACATGTTTACAAACTTGGATACACTATTCCCCAGATTGATGGCTGCCTGCCACCTGCCATGCCTTGACGCGGCATGTATGTACATCGGGTGTTGACCGTGGTGCTTCAAAGAGGCTGAAAGTATTCAGTATCCTATAAACCTGTTTAACACTGCATACATTTGAGCGAGTGAGTGATTTGGGTAAGCGCCGCTTTTAACAGTATTCCAGTTATATCGCGGCGTGTCAGCTAAATGTGGGAGGAAAGCCTGCACTGATGCAGATATCAGACGTTTACCACTTCGGCGAAACCGGGTATAGTGCTGACAAGCCTGAAACATAATCAGGGCGAACCGGGATTCGAACCCACAATCATAGGTTTCTGGCGTGCCCAAGGGGCGCCTAAGATGACTGCTCCCCCTATACATTTGAAAACATATTGATACTCGAAATTACAGTTGTCTATGAATTTAAAGAGTGTATGTGTGGACATATGAATAGCTACAATTTCTTTTGATTAAAATCACACAAAGGCTAATAAATACAGCTATGCTATATTCTTATTGTAAAGGAATAAGCTGATAATCAATTGATTAATATGAATGAAACTGTGGCTAAATAGTACAAATCACGGTGACAATGTTCTCCCAAAGTTATAACTTTATAACAATGATATAACTGCCTGTAACCATGGGGATTCCGGGTACGAATACATGACCCCAGCGACCTATGCTTGTGGTAAGATGCGACTACATAGAACGGGTGGTTAGGCTCAGTGACCTGGATGACTGCATGTCGTTGTTAAAGATGTCGATCACTGGAGTGCCTTGTCCTGACTCAAGTTTTTACAGAGGGACGCTAAATAGCAGGAATCTTGCTGAGTGCTGAGTTGAAAACCAAACTCACAAAACCATACAGCATATTCTATATAGTCTGTACTCCGCGTATAATGAGTGGGGTATTACAAATGGATTCGTAATGTGACAAAATCGATACTCCAAAAGTGTCCTCCAGTTTCAATTTTGAACCTATAGTCTCGTTTTTCTTAAACCCTTCTGTCGTTGTCAGCATGTCTTGGTGGCGTTCGTGTTTAATCTGTGGTACAGTCACAGCTACAATTGTGTAGCAGCACGAAGGGGAGCTGTCTGAGAGTGCACTTCCCACTTGTACAGTTAGGTTACCTACACTAGGCCTGGGCTAACAGTACAGCTGTCTGAGAGTGCACTTCCCACTTGTACAGTTAGGTTACTTACACTAGGCCTGGGCTAACAGTACAGCTGTCTGAGAGTGCATTCCCACTTGTACAGTTAGGTTACTACACTAGGCCTGGGCTAACAGTACAGCTGTCTGAGAGTGCACTTCCCACTTGTACAGTTAGGTTACTTACACTAGGCCTGGGCTAACAGTACAGCTGTCTGAGAGTGCACTTCCCACTTGTACAGTTAGGTTACTTACACTAGGCCTGGGCTAACAGTACAGCTGTCTGAGAGTGCACTTCCCACTTGTACAGTTAGGTTACTACACTAGGCCTGGGCTAACAGTACAGCTGTCTGAGAGTGCACTTCCCACTTGTACAGTTAGGATACTTACACTAGGCCTGGGCTAACAGTACAGCTGTCTGAGAGTGCACTTCCCACTTGTACAGTTAGGTTACTTACACTCACAGCAAAAGAAGTGTAGGTTTCCGTCTTCCGGAAACCTTCCGGATACCTTCCCATTTTCCAAAAAATGTCAAAATTTGGGGGTTGCATTTTGTTCACTTAAGTGTGAAACACATAAACAAATTAACTTGAAAATACCAAGCAATTTGAATGTTGCTGAAGGCATCAGGAAGGTTTCCGGAAGGTTTCGCGGAAGGTATCTGGATACAAATTTTCTTCATGACTTGCTTCTGGTAAAAAATGTTAGCATGTGCATTACAGGTAGCTGTTGTAATATTCTGGTTTACTTTAATGGTAAATATCCTCCTAAAACATTTTTGGAGAAGACAATTGTTCAATTTCATATATTGTCCTTTTCAGATGTTAATGGTATTTAATGAACAAACATCAGTTCTCGTATAATGATATCCTTAAATTTCATGTCCAGACTTCCAGTTTGTACTGAGAAAATAAAAAAGAAGTCATTGACAATGTGCTCACTTGGGCCTTTGGTCCTAGTGAGATGATAATAAGACTATTTGTAACGGTACATGTACTTGTTATATCCAAAATACTAACTTCATTGAAATTTGCCTCACCCTAGTTTTATGGTACTACAGTAAGCTCTTCCTCAGTTACTGTGAATTCTTTTATTAAAAGGGATTGAGAGTTAATTTGACACTGGAGTTGTAACCACTGCCCATATATGTGTATTCAAATAATATAACAACTATGTGCTTAATACTTCACAAATATCTCCAGAAATAGGCATTTTAGTTATAATTGCAGAAATACTTTATGAATGACCCCTTCACTATTGCCTTCATCTTACACTTCAACCCTTCATGAGTTATCACTTTTGAGTGTGAATTTGACCTTCAATATCAGTGATAAATATTTCAAAAACATTTCAAAGAGCTATCCAGCACATAAACCAAATATGCAGTCCTTTGGTAGAATTCAACATATCACTGACCAAAATATGGAAGTAATGTAACCAGTATATGTATAAGAGTTACTAAGACTTCTGCAGAAAAGGCAATTTAGGGGAAAATGTAGTATATATAGATCACACACGACCTTTTTCCAACTTCGACCCCTGCCCTAAGGAAGAGTTAGACCACAAACAAACTTTTTGTCTGGTTGTGACTTTGACCTTTGACATAACAGATCAATGTGTCATCAGACGTTTTCAGAGCAAAGGAAACATGTGTTATTTATCTTGAGATGCCCAAGCAATGCATGGTTTCATAAGATAAGTGTGGCTATTAAACTGAGGCAAAATCATGAAACATCCCCATTTACACAGCTGGCAAATGAAACATAAGCAACAATCAAATTATCAATTTCTTTTATTCATATGCCTATAGTATATCGCACATTGAACAGTGTTCACATGATGGTTCCTGATGCAGTATGCAATTTCATCCTATTCTTCAATACTCATAACAGAGTGTGATAACTGTTCGCTTGACAGTACCTACGGATTATGTTCACCAGTTCAGAGAACTTACTTTCCCTCAATCCTCCTTTTCTTTCTATATTGTCATGGATGAACAGGAACCAGGATGAGGGGATACCAGTTGGACTCTATCCCTGCTGCATTGTGTTAGTAGAATTGTGAACTTTCCATTTGGTGTTTGGGTCCACATTTAAAGACAATAAGTCCCATTAATCATTCCTTTCAAGTGTTTACCATATGGCTCAAGACAAGAATTTCCTGAATGTCCTGGAAGAATTCCACTCCAGCTTGGCATTGGTTGGTCTTCTCACATTAGCCAGACCAGCCTTTGTGAGTGTGTCCCAGTACCATTTGGCATACAACTTCTCGGTCGGCCTCCATTGAAATAACAGGACCCTCGTCATTGCTGTCTGATATCTGAAGGGGTGCAGCCTCTGTTTAGGACTCCCTTGTCTGGTCCCTCCAGACTGTCAGCCTGGAGTACTCATCCAGGGATCTCAAGCAGGACTTCAGTTTCTGCAGCATTATGTAAAAAGATTTTAGCAATCAAAAAGAATTGTTGCCACATGTACTTACAGATAGAAGGCAGCAAAATCACTTAAGTTGTCATATGTGAGTCTTGTTATATGCTAAACATTTAAGATAATCACTTCTCAAATCTCAACCAGACAAACCAGTGACTAATGTTATGAACTCGGTCCAGACAAACCGATGATAACTATTATGGACAATATCCCACATCACTGTGGTATGATTACATGCGATCAATAAGCCTACTCAATCACTACCTTATCTATTAATTAGGCTTGGAATGCTTGGAATCTTTTTAAGAGATGTCATTTAGGGATTGTTTCAGCTCATCAACATGGAAAAATATATATTTACAATCCTTGTCATATAGCCAAACTATTGCTGGATCCAGTGTTAAATAAATGAGTTGGCTTTAACACTGCTTTGAACAGTATTCCAGATATATCACCGCATGTTAGCTTGATGTGGGAAGAAAGCCCTAAGTGATGCAGGTCTTTGATGAATCCCACGAGCATGTGTATAATGCTGACAAACCTAGCAACATAATCGGGGAGAACCAGGATTTGAACCCATGACTATAAGTTTCTGCTAAGCCCAAGAGATGCAACTCTGCACAGAAAATTGTAGTGCCTTAGATAATAGGACATCCGTGCCCACAGCGATAAGGAACAAACTGAAGACATATTTGCAAAATAACCATATGAACCAAACAGAGTAATTTCAAAATATTTACCACTCACTGTTGCTCTTCTATGGTCTTTCTTTGCATTGATGCTGCACAGATGACTGTCTCTTTATTCATCCGGACATTCTACAAACATAAGTAGCATTCACATCACAGCAATGTCCAAACTGTACATGTTGTACATTTGATTCAAATGAAAAGACCCCGGTTGTGATTCCGACTTAGAACTACCCTAATCATAATAATTCATGTCAAACATTCAGGGATGACATTTATCCCCATATTTAACAAATGTCAAAACAATATTTTGACAACAAAGTTAGGGTCATTCAACACATACATTACATAGGAAATAACTTGTTCGACAATGCAGAGAGATCCTCACCGAGGTGAATATCAATCCATGAATTATTGCCAAATTTTCTTGAAATGCAGATTAATGCAGTGCAGTATTTACTTTTATTTCTAGGCTATTTGTTTGGCTTTTCCATGGCACTGTTTTGACAGAGATCTAACCTTGATATGACACTTTGTTCAGAAATGATATAAATAAGAGAATACTTTATTATTCCCGAGAAAATTTGGGTTACATTGTAAAAGCACAGAGAAACAAGTATAAGATTCATGATTTAAGTTAAATACACTCGACCCGTGAAGATTCTGGGGTAGAATAGGTCTTCAGCAACCCATGCTTGCCGTAAAAGGCCATTATGCTTGTCGTAAAAGGCGACTAACGGGAGCGGGTGGTCAGGCTCGCTGACTTGGTTGATGCATGTCATTGATCTCAATTCAGTGGCTCGATGCTCATGATATGAATCACTGGGTTGTCTGGTCCAGACTCGATTATTTACAGACCGCCGTCATATAGCTGGAATATTGCTGAGTGCGGCGTTAAACAACAAACCAACCTAAATACACTCATACACATGCACACACACAAACACAACATCCAAACACCAGGGTTAGAAATTGGCACTAGTCATTTTGACCTTTTAAAGGTTTTGCTATATGCTATCATTTTACTAATGAATTAGGTTGTCATCATACTCTGAGGGCATTGATCTTTGCTGATAATAACAATCACTAGATTGCCTGGTCCATGTTCAATTATTTACAGGCTGCCATCACAGAGCTGGACTATTGTGAGTGTGATGTTTCACATTGCATTGAAATATACCATGATGAATACATGTAGTTTGTATTTATCACAAACAAAAATAATCACTCAATACTTGGTATCCTCCCTGAGGATGTCTGTGAACCTCCCCACAAACCCTGAACATGCTGAAACAGAAAACAACTAACTTGTCTTTATCCTTTCAATGTTTCAGTGTGAATTTGTTAAAGATTGATAAGCTGTCATTATTCATTGTAATCCATATCTCACTTTCAGGTGGCAACACATGATTGGAATTGAATGCCACGTTTTGCATGACATGCACTTTGCCAGATTTATACCCTTGGTAACTAACCCTCATCATCAAAATCCAGCGTTATGTTGAGAATAAGGACACGACCCTTAAAAGTCCTGCACCTGTAGCTCTTATGCAAGCGCAAATAGAAAAACCTTGTCACAACAAACACTTGATCATAATAATAACAAAGGGTTTCCGAAAACAACAACACTAAAAGGGCCTTGACGTTTACAGTAGTAACATGGAGATCAGGAAAATATCTAAATCAATCCATTCCATAAGATCTCTGTATAGAAATCATGGAACATTATGTCTCGAAGCCCTGCTACGTACCTGGCATCTGCAAGCTGCTCTTCCTTCCTTCGGCTGTCAATCGAGTTTTCGAAATACTTGACGTCCTCGTTGTGGATGGCTCAGGTGGATTTCGACCGGGATTCCCGCGTTAGAGGTGATTGAGAACAATGTATCGATACACGAGGTAAGCATATCGCAATCAAGCATCACAGTGTACATCAATTACACGAGGTTTGAGTGTTTGTTTACATTTGTGTTCCAAAATGGCGCCCTCGGCCATACAGGGAATTATGGGTAGACTTGCTTGTCCCGGAATAACACGAATTGGTCACGAATGACGAGCGGTCATTTCTGCAGCAGTTACGGAAAGAGACGAGGTTGGCCGATTACAGTTCATACAGGCCATATTGGGAGCCCTTGGGATTTCGACAGTGTGTATTAGGAAGTATATCTATGTGGTGTATGAAATATGCGTTTGCCTACCATGCGAGGCAGTGTGACAAGGGATATCCCAGCGGATGTAATATTCCTACAGCAGAAATGTTTCACAACCTCGATTGCAGGGAGCTGAAGACATGACATATTCAGACAGAGACCATAATACATAGACTGTTATATGGTCTCTGATTCAGGTAAGGAATATGTTAATAATATTGATCACGTATTAAAGTTATTTATCTTCTGTAAGCTACTTATTCTGTTTTATATATGTTAGTAAATGTGTGATTTCATTTTTGTAGGATAAGCAATCTACCTAACCAAAGATGTATGTATATACGTCCGTGACCTAACTTATGTTAATCTTTGCTAATGTATTTGTTGAAGAATACCGTGATGACAACTTTATCATGTTGGGAATTTTGGCGGTGGGGTAGCCTAGTGGTTGAAGTGCTGAAGACCAAGGTTCGATTCTTGTCATGGGTACAATGTGTGAAGTCTATGTCAGGTGTCCCTTGCTGTGGTATTGCTAAAAACAGCGTAAAACAATACCCACTCATGTGGGGATTCCGGGAGGAATTGGTCCCCATCAACCTATGCTAGTTGTAAGAGAGGTTTATACTATATAGGGAAATAGCACCTCGCCTACTATTGCCTGGTGAAAACAGCACCTTGTTATTTTTTTTACCTTGGGTCTGAATGCCCGAATACATGAAATTAAACTTGCATGGTCACTTGTAAACACAAATAACTGAGAAATGTTCAAAAAGGTTTACATTAAAAACTAGCATCTACTCGCTGACTCTGATTTGGAGATGCAACTAAACTTATTGTGAAAATATAATATGCTTTGATTTCTTTGAAGTAAAATAAATACAATTAAACTTGCAAACACAAATAATTGTTAAATGTTAATCACCTAAAAATAGTTTACAATAGAAATTAGCCTCTGCTCAAATTTACTCATGATTCTGATTGGGAGGTGCAACTAAACTTATCATTGAAAGATCACATGCTTTGAAGTTTTAAGTAGCTCAATGTCAAGCTGAAACTGAGTCTGGCGAAAACGTCAAAAAACTGGACAACAGGTATACTATATATGTCATATTTATTTTAGTAAGTAGGAAATAAATAGCAATTTTATAGAAATTTCATTTATATATCTTTCGGCCAGGAATCAACATGTCTCTCCAGATAACAGACAACAATTAGTAGCCCTTTTTGCCAAAACAAGGTGCTGTTTTCGTCCGAGAAATCAGTGACATTTTGCTGAGGTGCCTTTTTAGCCTCACCCATAAGAGATAACCTAATAGATCAGGTGATCAGGCTCGGTGACCTGGTTCATGGCATCTGACAGTGACCATCTAACTGTGGATTGATGTTCACAACATCAATCACTGGATTGTCTAGAATCTTGGGCCTACCTTTAGAATACAGTACCTAACTTTTCAAACAGGTCACAGTACCCTGTGGTGTAATTCGTAGTATTCTGTTGCCTGACACACTGGCAAAACAATGCCTTGTGATGTCAGGGGTCATTGGGTGGGCATATATATGCTCTTTTCAGTGGTCTATCGTCTCCACACACTATGTTGTTGCATAAGTTTTAATTATTTGTTTACTAAATATTGTTTTAAACATATTTATTTCACAACTTGTGAACTGGATGGGTAAACAAGCAAAAACTTATTTGAATACCACTCCAGAATTAGAATACAATATGATATGACAAAAGTACAGTCAAGGAATACAATTATATACATGTTCTTATTATAGAAACTACGTTGTCGGCGCTGTCAGGTCGCATTTTTAGTAGTAATAGTGTACTGCAATATACGTCAAGGAATAGTATTATAAATTTAAGATGCCAGGTAAAATCACAAAACCTATTGGATAGCTGAATGTAGTCTTGTACTGATTTAAGAATTTCTAAGTTTATTTTTGACGTCCTTTCAGGATTACCTAATAGAATTGAATTTAGATCATATCCCTTAACATAATAGTACATATTCTGTCTTAAATCATTGTAATTTGGGCATAAGAGAAAGAAGTGAAGTGCATCTTCAGTGTGATGGCCACAGCTACATGCAGGATTATCTTATAAATATTGCCTGCAGATGCACATTTTATAACAAGTGCTTGTTTATTTTCTATATGCTTTTATTTCATTTTTTACTTATTACAGTGGTTAAAATGATTATAAATATAAATTGAAACTTATAATGTGCAATAAGCGGATTATAGCTGAAACGACACCTTAGCAAAACGGCACTGACTGGCGAAAACTCGCCAAAAGCGAAAACGGCGATTATTACTTGACGAAATGACACCTTATTTTTTTTTTACCTTGGTAAAATAAATGAAATTAAACTTGGATTGATAACTTGCAAAGACCAATAATTGTGAAATGTTAAAACAAGTTTACATTAGAAATTAGCCTCTACTCCAACTTATCCTATACCCGACTCAATTTATTGTGATAAAATGCTTTGAAGTAAAATATATGGAATTAAACACACATCGTCCCATACAAACACAAATACATGTAGTTGTTAAAAGTTGAAACAAGTTTACCTTCGAAATTAGTCCCCTACTCCAATTTACTCACCGACTCTGATTGGCAGACACAGCTCACTTGTTGTGAATGTATTTTTCACTTTAAAGTTTAAAGTACTCAATGTCAAGCTGAAACTGTATTTAACAATCCTAACATGGTGCTGTCAGATTACAATTTATCACAATGGCCTTTCGATGTGTCATTTGAACATGTTGAAAGGTTTTACAAGGGATATTTGTCAGTAATAACTGATGCTATTTCTGCCCTTACATTACAACAAATAAATCAGCCAATATGGAACTATTTTATTGATATGTGGCAACAAACATACTTCAGGCTGTACAGTTTACAAATGGGTTAATATCTATGTCATCTTGTTCCTCCTTATGTCTGGGCAGTTGCTCGCTACAATTTCGGAACTTCTTTACAGTTACAGACAGAAAATACCAGAACTGTTAACTACTACAAATCAAATACTGTATGGGTTTCACTGAAAGTGTCGCCACAACTGAAAATCTTCAAATACCTGTATTTTGCTATAACTTTGACTATTTTTTTCTGTTCTTGCCTATTATCTATTCCTGCCTCAGGTAAGGATGCAGTGATTTATTTAAGTGCACACATATATCACAGATAAACTCCTGAAGTCTATGAAAGTTATTTACAAGTTATACACATAAGGACTTAAAGGTGGAGAATGTATTGATGTCAACTTCTTTATTATGAGGATCACAACATTTCGGAGTATGTACTTACTCCTTCATTAGGTGAATATTCACAATTCTGCTCCAAATGCTGAGATCAATGCTCATATTGTCAACCATATTTGCCATTTTTATATCATATTCATGTGTATAATACATTTTATTTCTAATAATGGCGTAATTGGGACAAACATTTATAAAGTAACCCAATACTTTCCGTAACGGGCGACAATGCTTGTCTAAAGAGTTGACTAACGCCATCAGGTGGCGATCAGGCTCGGTGACTTGGTTGATGCATGTCATTGATCCCAATTGTGTGGGTCGATGCTCATGATTTCAATCACAGGACTGTCTGGTCCAGACTCGATTATTTACATATAGCCGGAATATTGCTTGAGTGCGGCATAAAACAACAAACCAAATCATAAGTGCGGGATGAGTGATTTGAAATTAGCAAGTTTTATGTGACCTTCAATCACTACAACCTGATCTGAGTCTTGAAAAGATATGACTTTAATTCAGTGAAAATTTGCATCATGATAGTTTCAACTGTAGATACAGTTAATCTGTTTTTTTGTACAGTTTCTGTTTATTCAATGTATATGTTGTTCAAATAAGCTTTGCCTCCTCACCAACGCTATGCCTCTTTTGGAATAAATAGTGTCTAATAATTCAAACACCATCACTACTAATCATCCTAGTAAACACAACAAAGAAATGCACATCAAAAACGTCATTATTATTATTTCTGATCTCTGATAAATTAGAAAAAAACTGTTATCCAGCAAGATACATTTCCTTGGTCCCAAGAAGCATGTTACATAGTAAACTGACTCGATAAGTTGAATTGCAGTCAGCGTGGTTGTAAAGCCACAACTGACTAAGTTACTTACTTACTTACTTATATTAGGGGATTTTACGTGCGCTTTCCGACTGGAGCGTATTTCGCACACGGGCCCGGCCGGGCCATTTAGTGATATAAAAGGGGAAGCGAGAAGAGTGCAACCAAGGAGGGGGGTTTAGTGGTTGCTTATATAAAGTTTTGAAATTTTGAGATTTGGAAGACATGCCTTGGGGGAGTGGTTGGGACTAAGGGAGTGTGTGGGGGTGGGTTGTTGTTTTTAGATGTTTAGTGTTGGTGGTTTAGTGAAGTTTTTAAATACGGTTAATTAGGTCTGTTTTGGTTAGGTAAATGCCTAGGGCTTTGAAGTTTTCTATTTTATTTTGGGGGTTAAGGATTGCTTCTAAGGTAAGAGCTTTATTTGGATTTAGGTTGGTTTGTAATGTTGTACGTTGGGTGAGGTAGTGGGTGCAATGTAGTAGTACGTGGTCTATTGTTTCTGGGTGAGTGCAGTGTGGGCACTTCCCGTTTGCGTGTTTTTTTAGTTTTAGAAGGTGGTTATTTAGTTTGGTGTGTCCTGTTTGGAGTTTGGTGATTATTCTATCGATTTTTTTGGAGGGATGGAGGATTTTTGGTTTGGTAAGGGGTTTTTTGAGGATTTTTAAGATTTGGGTTTTTGTGTTTTGATAGAGGTTATGCCATTTTTGGGTGATTTTACGTTTGTTTATACTTTTGATCTCTGCTTTAGATATTGGTAGCTTAAGGCTTATGTCTGGTATATTTAGGGATTGTTTTGCGGCTCTGTCTGCGTTTTCATTCCCGTATATTCCTACGTGAGCTGGTATCCAGATAAGTTGTATGTTTTTGCCTGCCTCTGTTAGTTTGTTTACGCTTTTGAGAATTTGGTTTATTAATTTGGGGCGGTTTTTGGTGTTTTTGTTTTGGAGGGCCTGAAGTCCACTTAGTGAGTCTGAGAGTATTAAGATTTTTTTTTGGTTTTTAGTGTGATGGCTGTGGAGCGCCGTGGCGATACCCATGAGTTCTGCGGTGAAGATGGATTGGTTGTTTGGGAGTCGGAAGGATTGAGTATTTTTAACTGGTTGGGCTATGTGGACTCCGAAACCTGTGTGATTTGTGATCGGATCAGCGGATCCGTCTGTGTATATGTGACACCAATTTGGCCATTTTTGATGAATGTAAGCTAGTGAGGTGGTTTTAGCTAGGTTTGGGTCAGTTTGTTTGTTTATTGTGTTGGCTAGGGATGTGTCTATTTTGGGGATTTTAAGTTTTGGGGTGAATACGTTTGATTGCTTGCAGTTTTGTTGTTGGTTTCCTATTTGGTGTTCGTTATGGTAGTTTATTATTCGTTGGGATATTGGAGTGAGTAGAGGTTGTTTCCTAGTTAGTGCCTGGTTTTGGGGACGTATGTTTTGGTTTAGCATGTTTTGGAGAAGGGGGTTTGAGTGAGATGCTGCCCAGAAGTTTAGTGTTAAGTGTTGTCTACGTAAATTTAGTGGCATTTCTCCTGTAAGGGCCTGCAGTGATGTGAGGGAGGTGCCATGTTGAGTATGTGTTACTAGTTTGAGGGCTTGATATTGTATTGAATCTAGTTTTTTGGTTAGGGTTTCGTTTAGGGTATCGTATATGGCACAGCCGTAGTCTAGTTTAGATCTGATTAGGGATGTGTAGAGGCTGAGGAGGGTATCTTTAGAGGCTCCCCAGTTGGAGCCGGTTAGGCATCTTAGTGTGTTTAGATCTTTGCTACATCTGGTGGTTAGGTTTTGGACGTGAGCATCCCAGGAGAGATGCTCGTCGAAAATTAGACCTAGGAATTTAGTTTGCTTTTGGAATTTGATTGGTTTATTGTTTAGTTTGAGGGAAGGGGAGGCCCGTTTCATACTTTTGTGTTTGAATACTATTCCTGTCGTTTTTTCGGAGTTTAGGGAGAAGCCCCATTTGTCTGCCCATTTTTGTATTTTGTTTAGGGATTTTTGTAGTAAGTCCTGAGATGTTAAGATACTTTTGGAGCGGATCCAGAGGGCTCCGTCATCCGCAAATTTTGAGGTGTTTATTTTAGGGGATAAGCCATCAAATAGGTCGTTTATCATTATATTAAAAAGTGTGGGGCTAAGAATGCTGCCTTGTGGGGTGCCGTTTTCTAGGGGACACTGCTCCGACAAGGCCTGGTCTATACCCACTGTAATTTTGCGGTTTTGGAGGAAGCTTTGGATGTAATTAACGATTTGACCTTTAAGTCCTATTTTTTTAAGTTTTTGGATTAATCCGTTATGCCATACCATATCAAAGGCTTTAGAGAAATCCAGAAAGATGCCTGTTGTGTATTGTTTGTTTAGTTGACCGGTTTTAATATCCTGTTCGAGACGAGCGAGGTTATCTAGGGTGGAGCGGCCAGGAGTGAAACCGCTTTGATCTGAGTTTATTATGTTATTTTGAGATAGATAGTGTTGAAGTCTATTTTTGGCCATGGATTCCATTACTTTGCAAAGGTTTGAAGTAAGAGAAATTGGTCTATAAGAGTTAGCTTGGTTGGTTGGTTTACCGGGTTTGGGAATAGGTATGATTAGCGCCTCCTTCCAGGGGGTTGGTACATGGCCTTTTATGTAGATTAGATTATATAGTTTGAGTAGTGTCTGGAGTAGTTTAGGGGGGAGTTTTTTTAATATTTGGTAGGAGGTTAGGTCTAGTCCTGGGGCTGTTCCCTTTTTCCTATTTTGGAGTACATAATTGAGTTCTTCTATTGTGTACGGCTGATTTATTTCTAGGGCGTCGTTATTTGGGTCTTGGCTAGGTTTGGTTTCTGTTTTAAGTTTTAGTTGGAATTTGTCACTGAAATTGTTATTACTGCTTGTGGCCGAAAAGTGGTTTGCTAGGTTGTCTGCTTTTTCGCTAGGAGTTGTTGAGTTATTTATGTTAGGTGTCTTTTTGTGACGTTTTAGGCCTCTAACGGCGTGGATTTTACGCCAGACCGTTCTGGCGTCTGTGCGGTTGTTTAATCCCTCACAGAATTTTTTCCAGTCTCTAGTTTTTGCTATTTTAACTAGTTTTTGTACCTGGTGGTTTAGTTGGTGAGCTACTGGTATGTGGTTATGGTCGCGTTTGGCTTTGTTGAAGGCTGTTTTACGTTTTTGTCTAGTTAGTTCTATTTCCTCGTTCCACCAGGGTACAGAGGGCCTACCCGATTTATTGGGTTTTTTAAAGGGGATTGCGCTTTTGGCTGCGTTTATTATGAAGTCCGTTAGGTTTTGGCAATATATTTCTGGGTCACTATTTTCTAGTTCTACTAGGTTAGCTTGGTTGCATATGTCTTGGAATTTATCCCAGTTAGCCTGGTTGTAGTTAAATTTGGGTTCTGAACTTTCGGATTGATTTGGGACGTTAGTGTTTCCTATGGTTATGTTTATGGGGAAGTGATCACTTCCTAGGGGGGCGTCGTGAACTTCCCATTGGGTACTTTGAGCTAAGTCTGCTGTACATATGGTTAGGTCGATAGCCGACATGTCTCTATTGTTTTTATCGTATCTGGTAGGTTGGTTGTTATTTAATAGTACTAAATTGTTTGTTTCTATCCATTCTGATATTAGTTTGCCGTGATTATCTAGTTTATCTCTCGTGCCCCAGGAAGGGTGGTGGGCGTTGAAGTCTCCTAGAAAGATGGTAGATTTGTTGCCTATCTTTTTGAGTATGTTTAGATCCTCCGGTTGGATTTTCTGTTGTTGCCAGTGGTAAATGTTTATGATGTTTATTTTTTGGTTTTTAAGGGTGATTTGGATACCATTGGCTTCTAGGTTTGGGGTGTTTATTTTGATTTCCTCGTAACTTATGTCTTCTCTAATCAGTATTAGTAGGCCACCTGATGCTCTAATTGTTTTGTTTTTAGGTCTATCATGTCTGACTATGTTGTAGTTTGGTAGGTAGAATTTGGATTTATTGGAGAATTTAGTTTCCTGGATGCACGCTATATGTGGTCCTTGTTTTAGTTTAAATCTAGCTTTTAATTCGTGGCTGTGGGAGTTAAGCCCGTCCGCATTCCACTGAAAGATATTTAGGCCTGTCATTATTTGGGCTTTTAGTGTTTGGAGATTATGGATTTATTGTTTGTTTGGATTGTCTATAGTCCTGCGGTTGCTGTTGAGTAGTTTGTAAGAAATTCCTTGTAACTTTGAGTGGTCAGTTTTAGGTTTAGGGCTACTTTGTGAAGATTTTTGGAGCTAGCCTCTGGGTTTATTTGTTTGAGCATGTAGGCCAGTAAGATTGTGATGTTGTTTAGTTTGGAAGTTATGGGGGTTTGGGGTTGAGATTGGATTTTGCGTTTGCGGTTTTTAAATTTTTTAGGTGCTGATCGGGTAATTTCAATTTCGTTTGCATTATCTTCAGTATCGTATTCGTCTTCGTCTATATTGCTTTGGTTTATCTCCTCACTCTCCATGGGGGTTGTTTGTGTGTTTGGTAGTGCTTGCGTGTGCGTGCTGGGTATGTCCATGGGTTCAGTGCTGTTTGTGTCTTCGGGTAGTGCTTGCTCGTGTGTGGTTGTTGTTGCCCTGGTGGCTGCGGGTTGTATGGTGTTGGGTAGGGTTGAGGCGTGTGAGGTGCGGTTTGTTTTGCTTGCGGGTGTGGATGCAGCGAGTGGCTGTGGTGTGGCGAAGGTTTGGGGGTTGCGTGGGTGGTGGTTGAGTGTGGTTGTTGCTTGGGGGATTACCTTGGGGATGCCATCCCATGGGGATTGTAGGTGTCGGTCGTTGTTTGGTTGCGGTGTGGGTAAGAGTGGATTGTTTGTATGCTGTGTTTGTTTTCTTGTTTGGAGTTTGGCCGAGTCAATGTCGATGTGTTTGTTGGCCTGTTGGGTGAGGGTGTGTCTGTGGGGACATTTGTTGGAGAGAGAGGAGTGATTAGTTGCTTTACAATGTATGCACCAGGGAGCGCAGGCTCCTGGGCATTGGGTTTGAGCACAAGTCCTACATTTGGTTTTTTTAAATGTACAGGTGTTAGCAGTATGATTGTATTGTAAACAGTTTGAGCATTGTTTTACTTGCTTAATGTAGGGTTTAACCTCTAGTTTAGTAGAAGCGCCGAAAGAGATGAAGTTTGGGGCTTGAGGGTATTTTTCTGATTTCTGAAAGTTTATGATAACAATTGGTGTGTTTGTAGTTTTGCCGTTTCTGTTTGAAGTTATTCTCCTGGTGCTGGTTATTTTGGGTTGAAGAAGGGTATGGTTATTTAGGTTGGCTTCATCTGTGTAAAGTGCTAAGTCTTCATCTGATTCCCTAGGATTTACTCTGATTACGCCTCTAGTATAAAGTTGCCAATTTGGGGTTTGATGGGTTACTGTGAATTGGAAGATCTCCGTTACTTTTTTAGCTAAGTTTAGTGATTCTAGGTCCGGAAAGATAATTTGGTATCCTTTGTGTGCCTCTCTGATTTTGTTGTATTGGATTTTTTGTTTTTTAAACCAGAGTCCTACTTTGTTAATTGAGAGTTCCTTAGTTAGATTTATGACGGGGCCTGCCGCGCAGAAGTAGAGGGCGAAGGTGACCAGTGATGCTGCTTGTGATGTGAATGAGGTGTTGGAAGAGTCCAGCTTCCGTTTTTTAGGGTTTGTGGTGGCTGCGGTCGATTCGGAAGTTTTTGGAGGGTTGACTGTGGTTTTGTTTCCGAAATCGTGTGGTATGAGGGTCTCGGGTGTCCGATCGGAGGTGTTGTGCGCCTCCGATGGTGTAGGAGTGTCGGTCTGGTGTATGTCTGCCTGGGTGACTGTGACTGTGCGTGTGTCGGACATGGTGAGCTTGTGTGAGAGAGTGTTTGTTGTGTTTGGGTTGTTGTTGTTGCATTAGGTGTTTAAGAGGTCGCCTTCTGCCTAGGCAATTTCGGCTGACCTGTCCCTCTTTGGGACTCCTGTGTGTGAGAAGGGTTCACATATCTATTGTGAGTTCGGTGTTCACATAATTTCTGTTTTTGCATTGATATGATTTCTATTTTCTTATATTGATATGATTTCATTTTTATCCTTTGCTGCTCTGTTTATATACGTTCGAGCAGCTGTCCATCTCTCAGAAATAGAGTTAGTTTGGCCTTCGCTATTGCATCTCTTGGCTTTAGGAGATCTATGACAGATAGCGGATCTAACTGCAATTCTTGTTTTAACCTAGCCCGGGCCGGGGCATGGTCTTGACATTCTAGTAACAGGTGGTCAATGGTTTCAGCCTGATTGCAAGATGAACAAACCTTGTCATAGTGCTTTTTGTGACCAAGTCTGAGGCGTGAGATAGCAGTTTCAATTTTCCTTTCATTTGAGTATGAGTTTGGCTTTTGTTGGACCTTGGGTTGAATTTTGTATAGCCATCTGCCGATCTTACTTGCGTCCCATTGGGTTTGCCATCTTTTTGCTATGGAGGCTTTGATTTTGCTTTTTATCTCTAGTTTACTAAAGGGAATAGGCTGTATATCCGCTTTGTCTAGAGCTAGCTTCGCCAGTGAGTCTGCTTTTTCATTTCCATGAATATCTATGTGAGAGGGGATCCAACACAGCTCCACCTGTTGCCCTTGGTCCGATAGTTTTGTATATTCGTATAGAATATTGTTGACTGTGTTTGGCCTGGAGTTTGAGTTTCTTCCACTGATGGCCTGAAGTGCACTTAGCGAGTCTGATAGGACGACTGCCTTTGCTTCCGGGAGTTCCGGTATGAGTTTGAGTGCATGATGAATTGCCTCCAATTCAGCCGTGAATACTGACTGACCATCGGGCAAGCGAACTGAATGTGCTTGGGGTTTGGAGCTGTGGATATGGATCCCGTAACCAGCACTGTTGTTGATAGGATTCTTGGATCCATCAGTGTATATATGGGCCCAGCTGTCCCAGGTAGTTTGAATTTTAGTGATAGCTACTGAACGTAGTAGGGTTGGGTTTTCTCTTTTAGTGACTTCTGATGTTAAAGCAGTGTCAACTTTGGGAGTTTGTAAAGTCCAGGGAGGGTGTAACCCTTTGTAGTGACTTTCTGGAGGCTGAATGTCATCGCAATTGTGACTTCGAATGAGTTCACGTACTAATATCCCAGATGGCTTTAGTGAGGGATTTTTTCGAGCTAGGGCCTCATCTCGAGCGTTTTTGTCTTGCCATATCTTTTTAACCAAAGGGTTTGATGTTCGTCCCCAGAACGATAATATTGCCTGCTCTCGTCTTAGTTTCAATGGGAGTTCTCCCGTTTCTACTTGTAGTGCTTCTAGTGAGGTGCCTGTCGCTGCGCCTGTGGCCAGTATTAGGGCTTTGTATTGTATTCTGTCTAGTCGCCTCAAGACAGTATTTGATGCTGAGTGAAAAGCCTCACAACCATAGTCAATTTTTGATCTGATAAGAGCTTTGTAGAGGTCCAGCTGAGTGTCCCTCGATGTGCCCCAAGATGTGCCTGAAATTGCCCGTATTACGTTCAGGTCTTTTTGACATCTGTTTTCCACATATTCGATATGCTTGCGCCAAGTGAGGTGTTGATCAAGGATAACTCCAAGAAATATTGCAGATTTTTCGAATTTGATAGGTTTGCCTTTTATGGAGACACGGGGTATCATAGCATCTTTCCCCCGGCGTTTGAATAGAACTCCAACAGTTTTTTCACTTGAAAGGGTGAATCCCCATTTATTGCAACATTGATCTACTCCGTCCAGGGCTGACTGGAGTTTTTTTCTGATTTGTGAGATATCTCTGTGCTTTACCCATATTGCTCCGTCATCAGCGAACTTAGAAGTTTGGGTAGGAGAGTTGACATGGTCAAAAAGATCATTGATCATGATATTAAACAGGGTTGGGCTTATAATGCTGCCTTGTGGCGTGCCATTGTCCAGTGCCATAGGATCCGATCGATTGTTCCCTATTTTAACTGAAAGCGACCTGTCTTGCAGGAAGCTGTCTATGAAGTTTGCCATGTTCCCTTCAACTCCATTTTGTGATAGTTTTGAGAGGAGTCCGTCATGCCATACCATGTCAAAGGCTTTGCTGAAGTCCAGAAATACTGCGGCTAGGTATTGTCTGTTTAATTGGGCTTTTTTTATTTCATTTTCCAGTCTTAGAATATGATCTAGGCACGAGTGTTTGGGTTTTGTATGGGGGTATTTGTAGAGAGTGCCTGGGTGAGTTGTGTTTGACTGGTTTCTACTCTATATAGGGTTGGATTGGAGAGGTTGTTTGTTTAGGTTAAGAGATTTCTAAAGGTTTGTGGTTTTTAGTGGGCTTGGGTGTGAGATACTTTGGCCTAGTGTTGAAAGGGTGTGTTGTGATAGTAACGGATTGGCTTGGGTGGTGGTTTGTTTTAAGCTAGAGGTTTAGGTGGTTTGGTGTTTTAAGTTGGCTTGGGTGTGAGTAATTTTAACCTAAATTGTATGGGTGTGTTGTGATAGTTACCGGGGTGTTGCTCTTGGGCTTGCTAGCAGTGGGAACTGTGCTGGCTTGGGAGGCTTTGCTGGGTGAGGTTGGCTTGGTGGCTGGGTGGCTTGGGTTGCTTCGTAGGCTGAAGAGGTGTTGCTAGCTTGGAGTACAAACTGCATCTGAACTGACTAAGCCATCACTACTCAATTAAGTAATAAACAGACAATTGCAAGTACTAATACCCACCCGACACTAATTGCCCTGTTAATCCCTAGTCCACAATGAGTTGACATTGAGTTCATTTTGCTAATTAGCTGCTTTTAGAGTAGCAAGGTAATAAACATCAAAGGTGGGGCAGGCTTTGATCATGTGTTCTGTAGAAGAGATGATGTCACTTGTTTTATGTGTATTTAGGATTAGCTACATCCCGTGATGCCACCAAGGCAGCCCTTGAGATTATCAGAGAGTTTGGCTAGACACAAACTGATGTCTCCCGTGTAGCACACTATGTGTCAGACACAGACTTTGACCACTCTGTGCAGATGCATATCAATGCATAAAGAACATTGGGTAGATGATACAACAATGCCACACAAGTCAAAGTTGGGTTTCACTGTATTTAGAAACAGACGATGGATCCAAAACTTTATAACAGTAATTATGATTAATTTAAACTTTGCCAGGCCAATATTTTGGCAGATTTGCATGTTATTGTTAATCTTCATTTAGTTAATTTTCAAAAAAGATAGGATAAATGATAAAATATGATAATGAGTCATGAATATTTGAATTCAGATCAGAACAAACAGGGAGGGTCACCCCAAAATGTGAGAGTCTCTAGGGGAGGCTTTTGACAAAATGGACAATAAAATATAAAGTGCTTTGCAATTTCTTTCAGGGAGGGTTGTGTCAAAAATGAATGAGAACATACCGGTAATAGATGACCGGCCCCTTTAATGTAATATACATAGTTTTTAGTTGATGGTTCAGGTTGTACTTTTCAGTTGAATTTCTTATCACTGTCTATGATGGACTACCAATTAACGGTAGATATTAAATATCCATAATAACTTAGATAAATGCTTCTACAGTCTCATCCTAATTTGTCAAAATTTGAATTTCAATATAGCTTCCATTAATGAATTAATGAATTTGGTGAGAATATCTATTGTCTGAATTCCTAATATACTTTCTTTTGTATTTGGTGTGCAAGGGTAGCCTAGTGGGTGAAACAGTCTCTGAAACCCGGGTTCAATTCATCACATGGGTACAATGTGTGAAGCCCATAGCTGAAATATTGCTAACAGGCTGCATGAAACTATACCAACTCACTCGCTCATTATGTTGTATTTTGAGATCACTTACATGACATGTGTTTTGATAATTATGAATAGTTGCATTTATGTATTTATGTATAAGAACCTATGTAACTTAGTTTTGCATAGTCTTGTTTACCCTTCCTTACATTTTGATGTAATGCAAACATTCAAGCCAAATTCAGGTGAACCTTGTGGTATTGTTTTAGAAGACCGGATAGATTTTTGTATTTTCTGAACACTTTTCTGTTTGCAATGGCTTATTTACATGTTCAAAGATTGGTTAAATATCAGTTGCAAGATACCTCACTGTTCGAGAAAACAACTTTAAACATTTGTAAATATGTGTGTGTTTCATAACTTTTGACTAACAAGTTTCTAAAGATGTTATGAAATGTTTCAGGTACCTGGATTTCACAATCTGACACCAGCTACATTTAAGAAGATCTTGCTCACACAATTCAGACAAGGGACTCGCCGGATGATGAACAGTTCTCCTGATAAAACAACCAACAGAATCACCTCAGAAAGTGATGATTCTGAATGAATAATGCCACATCAGTGTGACTGTAGGTGGTTTTATTATGACACTAATGAAGTCTGAATGAATTTATGCCAAAGCACTGTGACTATGTCCAGTTTGTGAACACCGATGCTGACTATACAAATCTGAATGACTTTTGTGGTTTACTGCAGAAACATAATTGACTTTAGATATTCTTCTTCAATAAAATTCTTCTGAGATTTGACTAATTTGTTTATTTAGAAAATGGCATTGAAGAGTCTGTTCTGTAAGGCCTTGCAAACACCACTGGTTACTTTATGCTAGTTCCTATTCTTGCTTGATCAAATTTCAATTTGTGATATGTACCAATGAAATGCCATATAATCAATTAACAAGATTTTTAAAAAAAAAACATGATTTGTTTCGCTTCATTAGCATAAAGAAATATAATACTGATCAGCCATAACATAGGTGCTGAACAAATATAAAATGTACTAATGCCCTGAATGTTTTCCTACTATAAATACAGCTCACTTAACAAAAGTTGTAGTTCCACCTTAGTAGACAAATGACATTGATATTTTTTCTGTACTTTATTTAGGTGTTTTCTATGGATGCCATTAGTCTTATGCACCAATTGGGGACAATTGTATTCTGTTTTATATTCCCATGAAACTACACTGTCCCGATATAACAAGTACTGATACCGTTCCAAACTAATCTGTTAATCTCACCAGGGCCAAATGCCAAAGCACATAGCCAATGACTTTCCATTCCAGAGTGAGAATGCTGTTTTGCCACTTTTAGCAATATTGCAACAATATCATGGTGGGGGACACCAGCAATAAGCTTCACACATTGGACCCATGTTGCGAAACAACTTGTGAACAGTGCATGCCCACATATCTCAGTTTGAGGAGGATATTTACAACTAAAATAACACAGAATATTACAACAGGTACCTGTGATGCACAGGCTAACATTATTTACCAGAAGCAAGTCATGAAGAAAATTTGCATCCGGATACCTTCCGGAAACCTTCCAGATGCCTTCAACAACCTTCAAATTGCTTGGTATTTTCAAGTTAATTTTTTTATGTGTTTCACACTTCAGTGAACAAAATGCACCCACCAAATTTTGACATATTTTTTTGAAGGTTTCCCGAAGGTATCCAGGCCGGATCCAAAATGGGAAGGTATCCGGAAGGTTTCCGGAAGACGGAAACCTACGCTTTTTTGGCTATGACTAGGCCTGGGCTAACAGTACAGCTGTCTGAGAGTGCACTTCCCACTTGTACAGTTAGGTTACTTACACTAGGCCTGGGCTAACAGTACAGCTGTCTGAGAGTGCACTTCCCACTTGTACCGTTAGGTTACCTACACTAGGCCTGGGCTAACAGTACAGCTGTCTGAGAGTGCACTTCCCACTTGTACAGTTAGGTTACTTACACTAGGCCTGGGCTAACAGTACAGCTGTCTGAGAGTGCACTTCCCACTTGTACAGTTAGGTTACTTACACTAGGCGTGGGCTAACAGTACAGTTGTCTGAGAGTGCACTTCCCACTTGTACAGTTAGGTTACTTACGCTAGGCCGGGGCTAACAGTACAGCTGTCTGAGAGTGCACTTCCCACTTGTACAGTTAGGTTACTTACACTAGGCCTGGGCTAACAGTACAGCTGTCTGAGAGTGCACTTCCCACTTGTACAGTTAGGTTACTTACGCTAGGCCGGGGCTAACAGTACAGCTGTCTGAGAGTGCACTTCCCACTTGTACAGTTAGGTTACTTACACTAGGCCTGGGCTAACAGTACAACCGACTGTCGTGGCCAGGTTTGTCCACATTGTTTATTGATGATGATATTGATGATGAGATCTCCATGTGGATTGCGGGTTAGAACTGGTTATCAGAAACCCGAACGTGGTGGTGAATCGGTGTGGGGTTTGACTCCAGATTATTGCACTTATATAAGGTGTGGAAGTGTCTGTGTCTGCTTGTACTAGTCTGGACTGATGCACATTTTATAGTGCTAGCTCACTGAGATACCATGCCAAAGTTGTAACATGGATACCCCACTCAGACACAGTATAGTAACTCTGAGCGGACCAGTCCTTGTTTTAGCCTCTAAATGCCGAGCACCAGGCAGGAAAACAACAAGTACCATATGGTAAGGATGTTGGTTTGACGCGAGTAGGGATTGAACCACCGACCTTCTGCTCTCGGGGCAGACGCTCTATCCAGTGCACCATGGAGACCATCAATGTTACCAGCATTGCACATGTTTTCTGACGAATCTTAGCAAAAATAAAGAAAATAAAGCAATATTGTATGTCATGTGTTCATTTCAACACCCCCTTCCCCTCCTATAGTTTAAGAGCTTTACGCTTTACTTCCAGATCCTCTTTGAGGAATATAAGACGGTAACGCTAATATTAAATTTCACAGAATTCAAAGGCATCCCCGTGCATGGTAACAAACAGGATTAGTCATCCTGTTAAAAAAGACAACACTTAAAATTTTAAAAAGACAGGGTCACTTTTAATTTACTGAATAGATAGATGTACATTTGAAAACATCAACAAATCTCACCCAAGATCATCCAATCACAGGTCTCTCAATCTACAAACAATCTTTCTCTACCAAAGCTGCTGGTCGAACGACTGTTTGTTTATTGTTTAACCGGACACTCAGCAATATTCGAGCTATATGACGGTGGTGGCCTAACGACTGGTTCTCATTTGGTGTAGTAGTAGAAATCCTGTAGTCTGGCGCTAGCACTCTCACAGTTGCAGAGAAGTCCTTTCTCAAACCACTTTAGACTTCAGATAATAAACTTTTCACTTACTTCAATGAAAGTAATATGTGAATACATGTGAAAGTGAATAAATTGTCAACAACAGATATACAAACTTTACCCAGCCTCGTCATTTAGTTCAAGGAGAATATTGACGATGCCCTTTTGTACAATTTGGGGATAATGATGCACTTGAGAACTTTGCCCTTGCTGTACATTACCTGGTTGGGAAGTTGAAATCTCTCGATGGCGACAATTGTGCAGTTACAATGTGGTTATCATGTGGGCAGACTAATAAGCAAGCTACCAATAAGCTTATGAGACAGTTTCCTCGAAGGCTGTACCGATAAAGGTGTGATGGAAGGACACTCAATTTAAACCAACACAAGATTACGCATAAAATAGCGATCACAATAGGGAACTGCTATCCGAGGATAAAAAAATGTTTAAAGAAAATTGCCAAGAGCTTTTTGACATTTTTCTGTGAAATATGGTTCATCTGTAGCAGTTGAGGGCAGGTTGCTTTCAACAAAGCCCAATATAGATGTTGGCCATACTTGACTCATCTAACTACGTCAGAGACTAAAGTCATCCGCGGTAATTTAGGGCACAGCGCCTGCAGGAATATACCAGATTACGTCAAGTCTTGCACCAGAACATTGGATATCCGCTCACCTCTTTGCTTCCAAATGTGCTGATATTCACGGACAGTGATTTCCATTACATTATGGAAGCTCTGTGGACTGATCCAATGTTGGAAACTGTCTTGTTTACCGTCATTGTTTATATATAACTTTCATGTGTAACATACTATATTTTCCTGAACTATAAGATCTATTATGAAGTCCTCTTTCTCCAGTAACACCTTTGCACCAACCCAGCGACTAACGTACATCTGCCGTAACTGGTGCGTAACTGGTGTCTCAGCGTTCTCGCTTGTAGCACTTGTTATTAACACGAACACCAGGTATCATCACTGTTTGATAGTGATTCATAGACATTTTCTTTGTAGCTTTATTTACATATGTAACAATTCAACTAGGAATATTACTGGTGCAGACTGAGACGAATGTTTTATTGTCCCCCGCCGCGCGAAAGCGCGAAGCGGGGGGATATAGTATTCACGACCGTCCGTACGTACGTCCCACCTGTTTGTTGCCGTGATATCTCAAGAACTAAACACTGGATTGTCTTCATATTTGGAACTATGGTGTATATACAGACACCGCAGACACCAGTCGGTTTTGGTGACCTTGACCCCATTTTCAAGGTCACAGCAGGCAAATCTGCTTTTGGAGTTGGAAAACGATGTTGGCGCGATATCTCAAGAACTAAACACTGGATTGTCTTCATATTTGGAACTATGGTGTATATACAGACTCCGCAGACACCAGTCGGTTTTGGTGACCTTGACCCCATTTTCAAGGTCACAGCAGGCAAATCTGCTTTTGGAGTTAGAAAACGGTGTTGCCGCGATATCTCAAGAACTAATCGCTGGATTGTCTTCATATTTGGAACTATGGTGTATATACAGACACCGCATACAACAGTCGGTTTTGGTGACCTTGACCCCATTTTCAAGGTCACAGCAGGCAAATCTGTTTTTGGAGTTGGAAAACGGTGTTGCCCAAATATCTCAAGAACTAATCGCTGGATTGTCTTATATTTGGTACTATGGTGTATATACAGGCGGGGGACATTTCGTCACTTTGTGACAAATACTTGTTACCATGTATAATGGGACTTGATAATTTGACCCTGCTATTGCACCATCTGCTAGACAATGGCAAGGTACAAATCACAGGTACAGATTATAACGCACTTTGTCATTACAAACTACAGTTGTGTGGGTTAATGAAGTATAGTTATACATTAACTGTCCGTAATTATTGTAAACATTGGCTGGCAAATATCACTACATACTTATTTGTATGATATGGGACATAGATAAATTAATAAATGTATCCAGTCCCCTCAGTTCGTTACAAATTACCATTACTGTAATTTACCTACAACTCTCTTATTCCGACTTTTTACACTCTCGACTAAAGTTACGGTTCGAACAACTAATTTACTATTGAAAAGAAGCTGTCTAAATCGGCCTGGACCAGACGGGACTGGATTTCTTTATTTAAGAAATAAACGAACGACCAGTGTAAGTGGTTTATTGTACAATAAAACACTGCAGGGAAAAGTTTTATGTCGCAAGACAGATGCATTGTCAGTTTGGTCGCATGGCCCTGTAACGTGTGACTGCAGGAGTTATCTCCCTTGTACAGTGCTTGTCTTGATAGCGAGCCCACTCTGTCTCACTGCTGCAAAGATGTTGACTGACTAAATGTGTGACTGTGAAGCTCGCACGCGGCGATGCGCGGCTTGCCGTGCGTGCCTGGAACTAACAGAGTAGTCTCCCTTCTGCCGTTCAACATTTAGACACTTTGTTGATGTGTTTGACAATCACTGGTGTACCAAGGGGGACGCAAAAACACCTGACACTGCAGACCAGAGAGGTCAAGCGTGTATACCGTATATATGACCTGTGTAATATCATCACACTGTACAAACACATAATTATGATTAGGCGGACTTAGGCAAAGTAGAGGGTATTTATGGATAATGACTTGTTTATTAATTGTAAAGGTGACGTTTCGGTATAGATTCTAATACAGTTCTCATGCAAGGCAATCTAAGATACCATATAACTGATGTATAGCGTATACATGACAGTGTGTGACCTGTGTAATATCATCACACTGTACAAACACATACTTTTGATAAAGCGGACTAAGATAGCATATAACTGATGTGTACCATATACATGACAGTGTGTGACCTGTGTAATATCATCACATTGTACAAACACATACTTCTGATAAAGCGGACTAAGATAGCATATAACTGATGTATAGCGTATACATGACAGTGTGTGACCTGTGTAATATCATCACATTATACAAACATGTTATTCTCATTTCCAAGCAGTGACAAATTTTCAGATTTATGCCCAAATTGCAGAGAAAACAAGACTGCAAATTGGCACATAGTACGGTTAGTCAACAAAAAACGCTCCACACAATAGTGTCAAGTATTGACTTCAATATATTTTGTGTTTGTGGAAGTATAAACCAGTACAAAGTGTGTCATGTAGCAGATTTAGGAAGACTGTCACATCAAAGTGTCACACCGGTTTGATCTACCCGATTTAAGTAACATGTGCAGATCGGTTTTATATTATGGATTTATACAAATTGTGCTGCAAGTGTTTCTAGAAAATTACAGTGTGTTCTCATGGGTTTTACATAGCGGATTTTCACCTCCATCGGCTTACGTTTGTACCTTCATACATGCAAAACATTTAAATATCAAACGTTGACGCCAGATAATTAACTACTCAATTATTATAAATACACTTCTCAAAAGACTGCTTACTTAATCATTACACAAGACAGAGAGACAACAACACGAAATCAGGGACATCTTTCAGGACCAAGTCCAAAGTCCCGCCCACCCTATTATCGGTCAATCAGGAGACAGTAGACCGCAAAAGACGTGGCCTATTTTTTCTTTTGGTTAGGCCAGGTTCACAAAGTGCCGATTATGGCTCCCGTTTGAGTTCAGACAGCGCTACGACAAAAAAGTGAAAAAGTCTGATTACTGTCCTCAATGATCTGGAAGTTCCTATCATTGTCTGAACGCAGTCGTATGCGTTCGTTACAGAGTCCTACGGGTTCGGGAAAGGTCCAGAGATGTCGGCCAAGCACTCCCGACGGTATGGTGCGTCCCGTAACATTCGGGAAAGTAAGCCGATTTTGTCTAGTCGGATTACAATCGTGACTATGTCGTGAAAGATTCTGCTGTATTGGATCAAAATCGTAACAATGTCCTGTGTTGTCTGGCGGTGTCCTGTGGATCGGAACGCTGTCGTGATGAACGGGCATGAATTGTTCATTGTCGTTTCTTGTCGATTGAGTCCAGATTGCATCCAGATCTTGCCAAATGCGAACCGTCTTTGTCGGTTCACTGTCCGGTCACTCTCTGATCTCTGTCGCATCGAATTCGGGAGAATCAGGACTCTGTCGTTTTTCACCATGCAGAAGATACATATCGGATCAGATCGGGAGAATCGGGACGCCTCCTGAATAATATCTGATTGTGAATTTCCCGCTACGAATCGCAGGATCTTGATCAGACCGTTTGACAAAGTTTAATCGGGAATGGTCTTATCAAGGACGGCAGTTAACAACCTGAATGTGTGACTGAGCCCTTGACGGGAGCATGGGCACGCACCAAAGTTGATTGGTTAGCCAATCAAATGCGAAGAAATCACTTGTAATTTATGTATTTCCCAATAACTACGAATTCTGCAACAACAACTACGCAATATATGGGGACCAATATCCATACATAACTTATTCTACTTCTTATGTGGTTTCCCATTTCAACTGAAGTTCATCTATTCGTGGAAGTTTACACAAGGTTATATCACTGCTGATAGATTGGTTTGTAAATAAGCCCAAAGTGATGCAACTATTAAACATTTATCGCTTTGATGAAACCCACGTGCATGGTCTATGATCATAGTAATCTGGCACGACTATGGGACGCTACTCTGTACAGCGAATTCCGGCACAACAGATGAAAATAGGGTGCTCAAGCAGTTCGCTCACACTGATACTTCACACGAACTTATGACAGACACTGTAAACATGTAGCACGGCAACTTGGTAAGCTGACATGAAGTTGACACCCCTAAAGAAAACTAAGGAAACATTGCAATGTTTCTCTCTTTGTACACCACAAATGGCTATTATGCGACGCAAACTGTGACGCAACAATATGACGTCAGAGCCTTATGTTTGACGTCACAGTCGTATATAGAAGAGCGCCAAATTTCAAGCATCTGTTGCCACCAAAACCTGAAATACAATCTCTTTGTTGATTTGAATCGCAGCCCTGTACACAATGTACAGTCATACATCGTGTGAATAGTGTAGTTATCGCAACTCTGCCTTTTGTAATGTATAATTGCACATATAATTTTAAAAATATGTTAATCGACAATGACAGGCCGCAAAAAGGCATGTTTCTTACAGAGGGGGCTTATTTTGATTTCATAACCTCTTATGGATCAACCAAACTTTAGAAATCTCCAAATTCATGGTAGAATATCAGATCAACCCAGCTAACACACGACGTTGGCACATGTTGTGGAAAGGTTGTGGATTGTTAACGTCGTGATATAACATTGTCACAGCATTTTTATCACGTCAACGTGAAACGTTATTTCACAACGTTATAACAACGTTGCACATTCACGTTGTGAAAACGTTGTGCATCGGCCATCACACAACGTTTTGTAACTACGTTTCTGAAACGTCGGTGAAACGTTATGAGTTTGCTTCTCGATAGTCATAAAGGAATAGAACTGCTTTATCAAAATCAACATGAATTTGTCAGAATACCAAGGCAGTAATGCATTTCCTTTCTTTATGTTCGTCATTTGAATTTGCATCTCTTAATACTAAATTTTCCAGAATGTAATTGCGTATCTCTATGACAACGTTAGTATTACGTTACATTGTAACGTTATTCCACAACGTAACAACAACGTAGCAAATTAAAGTTTTGATAACGTTGTGCTTTGGACATTACAACACTTTTTGTAAATGATATTTAGGAAACCACTTCTAGATCTACCATCTCTACTAAATGATGTCACAAATAGTATTACAGTTAAAAACAATTGGCGCCCATTTTTTGCGACGTGAGAGCGACTGCTGAAAAGTTTAAACTGTTGCCTGGTGAAGTGACGTCAGAATGACGTCACATTGTCGCGGAAGATGTGTTGTCACCAGATATCTCAGTTCACTCTGGACATATTACAACCAAGTGATTGTGCAGCATTTGGAACTGGACAGATGATCTGTGAATTCGGATGAGGTAAGTTAATTTTTCAAAAGCAGTAACCGCTTGTTGATGTGTTTCTGTACATGCAGATAGTCAAATGATTTAAATGTGTCGTATAATTCAGAAGTGGCGGGGTTTTGAATGCAGTTTGCCGGTCACTTTCACTGAGCGTCAGTGTTGATATTTAAGAATTTAGCTTCATTTTGTGTGAGTTCATTAGAGTATGAACCTTCAGAGAGTGAGGGCCAAACATTGTATGAACGTCGCCGCAAGTTCATACAGTTTGGCCCTCACTCGTATGGATGCACAACTTGCTCTTCAGAAACATCTTACGCAACACATGTGTTCAAATAATAACACCATTAGATGAGAAAGATCTGTAAGTAAGTCACAAAGACAGCACGTCGTAGTACATTTACATCAAGTACAAGACGTCAAAATGGCCGACACGATAAACGTGACGGGAGGATTTCCTAAGTCGTTAATGAACCTGTGGCGGTTACATGTGTTAGTCATCACTGATCAACTGACCGATTATTGAAAGGTGATTAAAGATGCGTCAAACAGACACCAAGGTAAATTCGTAGATTGCTGGAGACGGTCACTGTCAGCCTAGAGCCGCATCAGCTCATAGGGAACAGACAGCATGTTGTGCCTTTCACTGATGGACATTTCAAACAAACAAAAAATGGTATCCTCTGTATCTAATACAGAAGATATTTCACATTAAATCATGAGGTCTGACTAAAATATGCCTGTAATACACTGGAATTAGCCTTTTGCTGTCAGGATCCCGGAAGTGAATCGAAGGGTGCATTTCGAGATACGTATTTCAGAAATAGATTGTTTTATCATAACCTCGTCAGCATATAGGAACAATGTGACAGTTCATTCAATGACACAAGTTTTGTATCGTAAATAAACCGCATAACATGAAACACGTCAGTGTACTTTTGCAAAATTGCTCAGTCAATGCGTGGCATGGCAAACTCTAGATCAAGATTGAGATCATGTTTATTTCACGTTTCATAGTGGTGTTTGCTGCACAACGCACTATTGTTTTGCCACGAGTCCAATTGACAAATGACACTTTTTTCTGCTATGATTTTCATTTTAACATATTACAATGTTAATTATGAAAATAATTTGTGTGTCAAAATAAATATTCAGAAGGGGCCATAACTCTATTCAGTGTGTACAATGACGGATGATACTTTACTTGTTCTTCAAACAAAACTTACTTAACTGATTATTGCCTATTGTGATTGCACCGTGCACGAAAAAAGAAATAATGTTTAAACAATTTAAAATAAGTTATAAGGAAATTGATAAATATAAATAATGCATGAAATTGAAGAAATACTAGTATAAGAATTGATACAACTACCAACTTCTTGAACACCCTCAATCCTGTATGATGATAAGTAATTATATATCAGGGGCGGTCGGGTAGCCTAGTGGTTAAAGCGTTCGCTTGTCACGCCATAGTCCCGGAATCGAATCCCGACACGGATACAATGTTTGAAGCCCATTTCTGGTGTCCCCCGCTGTGTTATTGCTGGAATATTGCTAAAAGCGGCATAAAACCAAACTCACTCACACACTCACTAATTGTATATCAAAAGGTTCGATGAATATTGGCCATGTTGATTTGTGCGTGAATAAGGCTTTTCACTTCCTCGTCCTATCTAAGTTAAATGTGACAGGAAGCACATTTGTTGATTGACTGAATATGACTTTCCACTTCCTCGTCCTTTGACAGGACGCACATTGTAACCATTGTGTTACTGTCAGCAGAAAGCTCCTCCAGAAATCCGTCACCGGATACTAGTACTTCATTGTGTTGACTCGCTGGCCTGAAATGAATAATTTAATAATATTGTAATAATATTCCTACATTAATAACATTTTTTTATAAACAATGCATATTAACCTTCTCTCAAAATATTGCTTATTTAGAAATTAACATTCTTCTGAAATAGAGAAGTTTAAGGAAAATTAATCACAGTGTGTAACATTACATTAACATTACTTTAGAACAATCTTGAAGGCATCAATTCATCTGATATGTCGAAAACTCAAAGAGTATATTCTGTGTAAACAGTAAACTCAACAGATGCATCAATTTAATGACAGTGTACTACAGCTCTTTATATCAATGTCACACAGAAATTCACGTTTGTTTTAATGAAACACGTTTTGATATTTGTATTACCGGTATGTATTTTATCATGAAATACTTTATTTAGTCTGACCATGCTGAAAACATACTTTCGCTAGAGTGAAATAAATAAGATTTTTATGAAAATCAGGTGAAATATCACGTTTTGTCACACCTACAGTCAGTCTGCCTCATTGACACTATGGTTTTCTGAGTAAGGTCATGAAGATCACAAAGAAAATATAAGACTTGAATTTATTTTGTCAAATACAATGTTTATCTCTTCATGTGGTTTACTAAAGTTGATATCTTGACTTGAAAATATTAACTTTGTCAGATCACAAGATGAAATATTATTAAACACATTTTATTGTCCAAAAAGATAAAGGGCAGCACTTATTACCGCCTTCTCCCTATACACAGTTATACATAATATTGCATAATGAAAATGAACAATTTACAGTTGAAGCTTCACATTGTGGAAACATAGTGTGCAATATATATACAGTGCTCGTATGAAGGATAGGTATTAGTCCAGGCCCTTAGGGAGCCATTATGAGGTATTGTGCAGATGTGTCTACAAGCACCAAATTTGGCACAGGTGTAGACCAGAACATAATTAATCCTTTTTTGGAGGGCGCCAAAGTCGGCGCTCATTGGGGCGGCCAAATTGGCAAAATCCAAGATGGCCGCCAATCCCTATTTGATTTTTCCTAACTTCATACCCAAAAGTCATAGGATCCTGAATTGAGGCTCTCTTTGTAGGTTTTTTACCTCATGGCTTCCAAATGTGATCTTTGTTTTGATGTAGAAGTGCTTTTTGGCCAATTTAGTGGTTGAAAACATATTTTATTCAAATCAAATATCTTTTTTATGGTCATTTTACCTCACAGAAAAAGTTCACAAAGGAGAACAACATAAGAAATATAAAAACAAACATAACAAACTGTGCTTTGTTTTGACATACAAAATATGCTTTGGACAATTTAATTGTCAGAGTATTGAGGGCAAAAACTTCCTGGTTCAGGCTTAATTTTGATGCGACACAGTAATGTTATTTTCTGGTCTGCAAATGAGATGATGCACTGCTTGGTGGTTGATGGTTTATATTATTAAACACAAAAAGGTCACATAAATTGTTCCTTGCATGTATTTTGTTCTTCTTCCAGAAACGCTGAGAAAGGTTGTCATGACTAACTGGGCATTACTCACGCATAGGTGGCCTATATGGTTACTTGTCCAGTGAATGTGTTAATATTTTTCCGTCTTTGAAGGTGTGTTTAGCTGAATTGGCGAGAACAGTGGTGCTTGTGAAATAATAGTAAATTGTACCTGTGATATTGCGCCAACAATGGAAAGTTTCAATTGGGAACTTTGCTGTCTTTGCCAGTCAGATAAAAGTGGAAACACCAAAAGAAGGGAGGACTTTTGACTCTTGACAGAGACCTGAATGACTTTAAGAAAATCAATGCTGTTCCGTCTGCTATTACAGTCGCCTTTGATCAACTAAATGATGGATCGGGTATTGCAGCAACACTCCGATCCAATAATGCTAAGTATCACAAAACGTGTAGGAGCTACTGTAGTAGTTCTCATGTAGTTCTCGTTCTCAAGCACCATACAACATGGCAAAGCACATGAGACACCATTCCCCCTTTACCAAGGCCTTAAGATGCACGGAGATGCACGACTTAAGAAACAGATCGAGAATGCCCACGAATTCGGTGTCCTATAGCCGTGTTATGGAGGTGAAACAAGCTATTGCACGAGCAGTCTGCAAGCGCCATTCTGAGGATGGAATTGTTCTGCCAACAGTTGGACAACTTGGATAGTCATAACAAGGGAAACTTTTCACAGGATGAGTTTCATGACACTGCTTTCAGTGCAACGAACCATCTATCTTGGGAAAACCAAGGAGTAGAGCGAGCTCCTATTCAACTGGACTTCTCTGATACATCTGTGCCCCAACTTCCAGAATCATATGCTATCATACATCCAGTTGAGCTACACAACACTCCCTTGTTTGTACCTAGAAGCATCAACAGCCAAATTCGACCATGTCATGATATGGTGCAGAGGACCAAGACGAAGGACGAATCCTGGATGGCACATGTCACCACAGTGCTCCAGCAGGGCACTTGTTCAGAAGAAGTCATCACATGGTCAGGGTACAACTCTCGGCTCATGAGTGAGGACTCTCTGAAGCCTCAGGCAGTGATAGGGTTTTTTCCTCTCTTTCCAGACAAAGCAGCATCTCCATCCATGATAAAACATACAATGGAACTCACCATGCAAGGTACAGAGTTCCTGAATCCCGGTCAGGCGGGTGTTCTGGGTGCAGATCAGCCTATTTATGCTATAGCAAAGCAACTACAATGGACATTTCCAGACATTTTAGGAGAAGATAAGTTGGTTCTGATGATGGGAGCATTGCATATTGAAGACAAAGTTCATCATATGATTGGAAAGTTGTTGTGGATTCAGGTTGGACTACAGTACTTTCTCAGGCACAGGTTCTAACATCTGGCCGTGCTGAGTCAGTTCTTAATGAGCAGCATATCAAGCGCACACGTTATGCCCACCAAGTATCTGTAATGTCTCTTCACCTCCATAAGCACAAGGCATGTTTTACTTGCTGCTCGATTGTTCATGGACCACCTGAGTCACAGGAGATGTGGGATCAACGCTCCAGAACACAAAATCCGCAGTTCAAGTTCTGGTCTACCATCATGGAGCTTGAGCTATTGATGTGTCGCTTCATTCGGTCTCTACGTGAGGGAGATTTCCTTCTCTATGTCCAAGTATGTGATGAGCTCTGCCCATGGTTTCATGTGATGGACCACACAAACTATGCAAGATGGCTACCAATACATGTGCGGGATATGGTCCAGCTGTCAGAGAAACACCCGAACATACATGCTGAATTTCTCAAAGGGAACTTTGTCGTTCAAAAGTCACCACACAAGTTCAGCCTCATTGGAAAGGATTAGTCACACTCTATGAGAACCCTGAAGCACTAAGATTCTTCATGTTGGTAGGTCCAGACTGCTCGAGATGTGTTGCAGAGTTTGAAGCTGTCCTAGACACACCAAAGTCTAGCACTGCTCATCACGAAGAAGCACATGGCTTGCAAGTTAAGTATAGGAAGGATGTCCTGTCATTTGTTGAGATTGTTGAGCAGCTAGGCAATCCCTTTACTAGTGGTCAAGAACTTGTAGCACTCGACACACAAGAAATTATGGAACAGGAAGTCGTTACATCTCTCTCTAGGGTTCATGAAGTTGGCAAAGACCTTCATGCACAATACGTTTCACAGACACTTGATAAGGTGACAGTGCCAGTGTCAAACACTATCCGACGTAATAAAATCCTGACATTCGCCAATCGTCCTGATCTGACCAAAAAAAGGAAACAAAACCAGTGGTTTACAGAAGAAAAATATGACTCTGATCACAACACTCTTCCTTTCTCTACAATCACGACCAGATGTAGATATGGAAGAGTTTTTTCGTTTTGAAAATCAAAGGGAACCACCAAGTTTGGCTGATCGTGGTTCACTTCGATTCGGCAAAAAGTCTGATATTCTGGAATGCACCAAAGCGCCAACTGGTTGATCACTACCAGCCAAATTAGCCACAGTTGTTGTGCAGATACAAGGATATTCCTTCATCTGGCACATCCTGTAGCAGAGGGGCACCAAACAGCTTGTGTCCGTACTGTTGATAGTGATGTGGTAGTTCTTGCCATACGCTTCTTCTCTACACTTGGTCTCTCAGAGCTGTGGGTGTGTTTTGGTAGCGGACAAAATTCGCGATATTCCCATCCATGATATCTGTTCTCATCTTGGGCCTTCAAGGTCTCTGGCATTGCCGCTTTTCCATTTCATCACAGGGTGCGACACGACATCACAGCTCCTTGGGTGTGGCAAGAAAACTGCCTGGGCATCTTGGCAAAACACACCAGGACTCACTGAAACACTGGTGACACTAACCAATCAACCAGAACTGTTCAGTCTTGTGGTTGTTAGTATCATGTATAGTAAGGGGTGTGGTTTGGCTAAAGTCAATGAAGCCAGACATCTTTTTACAACTGGTAAAAGAACTCTTGAGAATATACCACCCACTCAGGCAGCCTTGTTTGAACAAATAAAAAGGGCACTTCTTCAGGCAAGCTTTTACTGGAATCAAGCAGCCTCAGTTCACCAGGAAATCCCGGACTTTGGTGAATGGGGGTGGCAAAAGGAAGACGGTGGTATCTGGGCGCCATACTGGACATCTCTCGAGGATGCCAGTACAGCATGTTCCTTCCTTTTGCATTGCGGTTGTGAAAGATCTTGCACCATAAACTGTAAATGCAGTAGAGCTGGAGTCCGCTGCACGGGGTTATGCAAATGTGAAGGTTGATGTGTGAACAATCACGATACCTCGATCAATTAAATTAAACCTTGCCACAGTGATGTTTAACTTACACTAGAAATATTTAGGCTTGCTAGTATTTTTAAATTTCTCATGTTGTTCTCAGTTGTGAACTTTTTCTGTGAGGTAAAATGACCATAAAAAATATATTTCGTTTGAATAAAATATGTTTTCAACCACTAAATTGGCCAAAACGCACTTCTACATCAAAACAAAGATCACATTTGGAAGCCTTGAGGTCTAAAACCTGTAAACAAGCCTTAATACATGATCCTATGACTCTTGGTTTTGAAGTTAGGACAAAATCAAATAGGGACTGGCGGCCATCTTGGATTTTGCCAACATGGCCGCCCCAGTGAGCGTCGGCTTTGGCGCCCTCCAAAAATGGATTAATTATGTTCTGGTCTACACCTGTGCCAAATTTGGTGCTTGTAGACACATCTGCACAATATTCCCCTAAGATCCTGGACTATATACAATGTACTGGAAAGTGAAGACAGTGTGCATCTCATACATTTCCTAATATTATACATTTAAGTGTTGAATATAGATTTAACAATATTAATGATTAACAGTTTGGAAACAATAATATGCTAGCTACTGAATCTCTTAGTGGTTTCTATACATTTGTGTACAGACAAGAATATTTTTGTATTCGGAAAAGTTAGATCAAGGCGCTGTTAATAACGTATGCTATCCCATGTTCTACGTTTGAAATATCAACAACAAAAACAGATTATCCGTACTATTGAGACTTGTGAAGATCAGGTGTGACGATTAAGGTGTCTTGCAACATTGCGTTGACTGGATCCTGCTTCAAGAATTCGAAATGCTCGAAGACGCTCATTTTCGGACAGGCGTGGCATTTCGCAATGTTGAATAATTGCGTAATTTGGTTGTTTTTCTGAGTGGTTGTCAGCACGATGCTAAAACAATGCATATGGAATCCCGTAAACGCACATGTTTTCATACACATTCTTGGGTAGTGAAATGCATGGGGCTTCCATAAAAGTCAACTTTTGCATGGAATCCATACTTTTCTGTAGCAGTTGCGATTTTGTGACTTGATTCCATACATGTACTACAATATTGAAAACCAAACTTTCCTTGTTTGAAAAATACACTGATATATTTGGTGTGACAGGAACTATACTATTCACAACAATTATCTTTTTTAATTGGGACCGCCTCCGTGGTCTAGTGGTAGAGCGTTCGCCCGGAGAGCCGACGGTTTGGGGATTCCAAGCTGCGTCAAATCAAACTACGCTAAAAGATGATACTTGTTGTTACCCTGTCTGGCGCTCGGCATTATGGGTCTTAAACAAGGACTGGTCGGCTTGGAGTATATTGTGTCTGAGTAGGGTATTCGTGATAAACTGCGGCATGGTATCTCAGTGGGATAGCACTATAAAGCGACATCAGTCCGGACTAGTACAAGCAGCCACACACACACACATGCATGCACGTCGCAATATAAGTGCAATAATATTGGACGTGCAAGCAAACCCTATTTCACCTCACCATTTAAAGTGTCTACTTAATAGTCGTTTAACATCAATAAAATTACCATCAAACAATTCACTTCATTGACAAGGACGCGCCTGGGTCGTTATGTGATGTCCGCAACAAAACATTATTGAATTCCTTGTGAGGCTCCAAACGTTTCTAATCGCTGCCATTGTCTATTGGTAGAGCTTCCGCCCTGAGAGAGGATGGGACGGGGTTCGATCCCCGGACATTTAACCCTATTTCACATCACCTCACCTCAAAACTTTTCTGTCCACACTCATATGTCCTTCCAAACAGAATGCATCAGTTGTTTTACTAAGGGTCAGATTTGTCCATTTCAACATACAAGCTGATGTAACCGGAAAAAACCCTTCAGCTACACAACCAAGTCTCGCAACAACCACCACTACCCTACCTCTCCCCTTCTCCCCCTACCCTCCCTCCGGCTACACAACCAAGTCTCACAACAACCACCACCCTACCTCTCCCCCCACCCTCCCTCCAGCTACACAACCAAGTCTCGCAACAACCACCACCACCCTACCTCCCCCCTTCTACCCCCACCCTCCCTCCGGCTACACAACCAAGTCTCACAACAACCACCACCCTACCTCTCCCCCCACCCTCCCTCCAGCTACACAACCAAGTCTCGCAACAACCACCACCACCCTACCTCTCCCCCTCTACCCACCACCCTCCCTCCAGCTACACAACCAAGTCTTGCAACAACCACCACCACCCTACCGCTCCCCCTCTACCCACCACCCTCCCTCCAGCTACACAGCCTAGTCTCGCAACAACCACCACCACCCTACCTCTCCCCCCACCCTCCCTCCAGCTACACAACCAAGTCTCGCAACAACCACCACCACCCTACCTCTCCCCCTCTACCCACCACCCTCCCTCCAGCTACACAACCAAGTCTTGCAACAACCACCACCACCCTACCGCTCCCCCTCTACCCACCACCCTCCCTCCAGCTACACAGCCTAGTCTCGCAACAACCACCACCACCCTACCTCTCCCCCCACCCTCCCTCCAGCTACACAACCAAGTCTCGCAACAACCACCACCACCCTACCTCTCCCCCTCTACCCACCACCCTCCCTCCAGCTACACAACCAAGTCTTGCAACAACCACCACCACCCTACCGCTCCCCCTCTACCCACCACCCTCCCTCCAGCTACACAGCCTAGTCTCGCAACAACCACCACCAACCTACCCCTCCCCCTCTACCCACCACCCTCCCTCCAGCTACACAGCCTAGTCTCGCAACAACAACCACCACCCTACCTCTCCCCCTCTACCCACCACCCTCCCTCCAGCTACACAACCAAATCTTGCAACAACAACCACCACCCTACCTCTCCAACCACCATCCCTCCGGCTACACAACCAAGTCTCGCAACAACCACCACCACCCTACCTCTCCCCACCACCCGCGTAGTAGCCTCTTCCATTAAATATATGTGAAATACGTGATTGATTGAATGTTATTTTAAACCACAACCTGCAATAGTCCAGATATATGGCGACGATCTGTTGATAGAAACTGGATCAGGCCAATCTAAGTGATGTTTATGTTCAAATATAATAGTGTCCAGCGATCAGTCGTCGTTTACAGTGCATTAATCTACAAGACAATGAAGCGATTTTCCGTTATTCCCGGTGTATTGAAGACGCGAAACGAGATAGTGTGTTGCGTACGGGTGTACTAAGCAATAGTTCCAAATGTCATTTCTTCAATTATTCACCGAAAAGGCTGATTTAGCGAGGAGGAAAACTTTGATACCCCACAGTCATTGTGGAGAAAAGAAGTGGAATCCGATTGGAGTCCTGTTGGGGGCTTACTGGCTACGTTTCAACGGAAGTTTCGTCAATATTCAGGAATATATGTGTCACAGTTGTCAAAAATTAAATTTTTAATATTTCACAATAATACACAACAAACATCCCGCTACATTAATACATGTAACAAACATACAAGACACAGAACTCGCCTCGACACCCTGGATTTATAACACAATGGACGAGCAGGACTTCCCTTTGGTCGTTTTCTGGCAACGTTTCAATGATTTGTTTCCGTTGCATTCAGTACCATCTGCGTCGCTGTTGTTAAACAATGATACTTCCGCGCTTAACTCTTGACACTCACCAGGTTGATGACTAACAGATCCCGAATAATTCTCCACGCCTACCTGGGAGAAAGGGGAGGTGTGATCCCTGACCTCCAATGTGCCATGTCCGGAGGTCGAGTGATTATTCACGACTCTTACTGCACTCTTACTGCGCAGTACTTCTCTCGAAACAAGGAAGGGGATTTGACAGTGTTGAAAATAAATCAGCAGATCAGATGAAACATGTTACGAATGAATAGCCTTGCTGTGGCTAAACAATTTGTAACATTTTCGGAAACTTTGATATGTAAACAGCAAATATTATTCAGTTTAATGTCATCTTAAGATGTTCGCTCAATCCTGCTTATCTTGTGGATACCATAAACATAAGTTAAAGTTTATTTTGAGCTGGCATGAATATCATAAAATACTTAGTAAGTCTATCCTCATAATTTTCTCTATTCCACCATGCGTCTGGTCCCATACAAAATGTTCTTCGTGAATACTGTAAATCGTGAAATTAATGCAATGAAGAGTCACCACATTAATGCGAGTGTCCACCCCTGGCCTAAAATACGTCAGGAACTTTATTCGAGTAGCCTCGACATAGCACCATGTTGACTCAGAATTCCATAAAGGAGTTCTGGCTGACGTTCGACCGAATAATACCATTTGTTATCTTCACAAACTTAACTTCCATTAGTGTATGTGAAAAGTTCATATGTTCATAGGCTTCATCACTGAGTGTACACTGTAGTGGACCTTTTCAGTTAAGGATTAGTATTATATCTTGAAATAATTATTGTTATTGTTATTCCTTCAGATTATTACAAACACAACTTATTATATGTTTCACATTAAACAGTGAGTGAGTGAGTGAGTATGGTTTTCGCAGCTTTTAGCCATATTCCACCAATATCACGTCGGGGGACACCAGAAATGGGCTTCACACATTGTACCCATGTCGGGTATCGAACCCGGGTCTTCAACGTGACGAGCGAACGCTTTAACCATTAGGCTACCCGACCACCTCACATGCAACACAGAGAGGTATGGAGATTAAGGAGATTTGGGCATTATTAACATTATTCTTAATTCCTGAGGATATTATATTTTGTTTGTTTGTTGTTTAATGCCGCACTCGGTAACTTAGGGATATTACAACATACTCACATGTAAGTTGAGTCTATTATTAAATTTGTATTGTTTTGCAGAGACTTGACAAAGTGATAATGAATGTAAAGTCCCTATTCTGAAAAGTAAGCATATAATAGATATAACTTCCAGAAAAGTGCATAACAAATTACAATCATGTCACGACTCTTGTACGTCGAAGTCCACGATATGTGTGATATGTTATAGCTACACGATTAGTTGGACACGGACTGGTCATGATACGGCAATGAGAAATTGACATATATTTGATGTTACATGACTAGACACTGATATTATCTCTCATGTTTATCAGTTAACAAAAGCGACAAGAACCAAGCCAAACGTCGACTGCACGATTCCTACCACATCAGGAGCGCGTGTCATGATTCACTATCAAACAATGATGATACTGGGCGCTCGCCACCTGGGGATCGCCACAATCACATGCAAAGGCAATTGTTCACCCTAATAGGCACGGGAACACACGGTACAAATCAAAATAGGGAATAGCATCGCACATCATTTTGGTCACTGATACGTCAAATCGGGAAATGCCGTCTACACGTCCAACACAAAACCTATCGAAAGCCCCATGCACCCAGGCCCTGAATCCCTTGGACACGACCAAACAACCCCCGAGCACGACGCTTGTCGAACTCCAAAGTTATGATAATTACAGACATTTTCCCCTAACCCAAAGTAATCTATTCTTGTTCTGGAGTAGATCGTATTTACCCGTATTAATCGTGGTATGACATGTATCGCCAGTTACAGGAGCCCGCGATAAACAGAACATGATAAGACGCGCACCAAACCTATACTCTTGATGTATAGGTTGCTCTTATTTAAAAACTGTTAAGTTAACAAGATACGCGTATTATGCTATGCTTTCTTTCCTGCTGTGCTATCATTCTGATTTAAAATAACAAATTGTTACCGCTCATCTTCCCATATAATTTAAACAAGGTTGGGTTCATGACAAACCTATTTAAATATATACAACAACTATACTTACTTATACTAATTTTGATATCTTATTATTTAAAGAAAATACCTATGAAGATCCGGGTTGGAATACGTTCCAAGCAACCCATGCTTGTCATAATCGGCGACTTACGGGATCGGGTGGTCAGACTCACTGACTTGATACATATCCCAATCGATGCTCATGGTGTCAATCACTGCATTGTGTGGTCCAGACTCTTTTATTTACAGACCACCGTTATACAGCTGGAATATTGCTGAGTGAAATATTATTCAACACCCTCCGACATTTAAACTACACATAGTATAATCAGAGAATAGAATAGACTATATTTTATGGTCTCTGGTGTAATATGATGATTTGAATGCCTGTAACGGTCATTATTTAAGAAGGAAATATTAGCGGATTTGTCCTCTTGATCAGATATGCACTTCAGTAGTGATATTGTATATCTCCAGGTTGGTGTTAACAATGCAGCTCTAATTATTTGTTGATAATTCAAGCAAAATAAAACAAAACTATTCTACCATGGCGAAAGGTGATGTGAGAGTTAATGTGGCCTTCAAGATTATTGCTCTTATATAGCGGTCTGCATGCCGCATGTGCATGTGTGTGTGTGTGTGTGGCTAAGTGTATAGTCCGGAGATTTTAGAGTGCCAGTCGACTGAGATACCATGCCACATCATAAATACCCAACTCAAAAACAGTGTACTCCGAGCGGACCAGTCTTTATTTTAGCCCCTTAATGCCGAGCGTCAGGCAGTGTAACGACAAGTACCAGCTTTTAATGTATTCTGGTATGACGAGGCCGGGGATCGAACCACCGACCTTCCTCTCTCCGGGCGGACGTTCTACCACTTGACCACGGAGGCTGTCCATGACGAAAGATTACAGAGTATACAATAACTCGTAATTGTTCAGAGGTTTCAAATGACAATAACATATATCTTATATAACAGATTCTTGTGTGGTGGTAATGCTCTAATCTCTACATTTTACCCTTGTCCGTGTGCTCTTGTTCTTTTCAGCAAACAGTCCAACATATCCGATAACACTGACCCAGACTGGCTCTAGCTGGATTCTCCTTGACTAACACTAATCGATGAAAACCTTTCCTTAAAACGGAGTCAGTATACTGTGTCTGAGTGGGGTATTCATGTTAAACTGTGGCATGGTATCTCAGTGGGCTAGCACTATCAATCGGCATCATTCCGGACTAGTACAAGCAGCCACACAAACACACACATGTACATGCACGTCGCTATATAAGTGCAATAATCTTTGACGAGACGTTAAACCCCATTTCACCTCACCTTTCCTTAAAATATGTTTGTTTTCAAAAAAAACTTTCCTCTTCTGCTGTTTTCATATGTGGAATCAAGGAAACTAGACTTGGTTTAGTTTGATACAGACTTGCTTTGGCTGTTATTGAATATTTATAGATATCAATCAGGTCTAGAACGATTTGGCAAGTCTGTATTGCTTCAGTTCTACCCCTGAAATTAAGCACTGTTCTGGGCTCCATTGGATTTTATTTTGAAGATACGTATTTGTGACTACGACAATTTTATCTCGGGGACTAAATGTGTGTCTACTGACGATGTCCGACGTCAATACATCGTTGATGCCGCGCTATACTATCACCTTTTTATTGCAATCAATTTGACTAGTATGTACATTACTCTAATGAACATGTACTTTCAAGAGCACGCATTCAGCATTATCCAATACTATTATTTTATTGTGTGATGAATTTAACTGTATCAGCGGTAACATGTGATATTAACGTTCTATCGATATCTTTCCTCGTTGGTTACATGACTAGACATGTGCAGGCTTCACATCCGTCGCCGACTCTGTCGTACCACCTCGTAGATGTCAGCATATCGTTTCTGGGTCAAGGAGCGGATATAACGGTCTCGAGTGTTGGTGTTGACAACACTCGACTCACGGCATAATGGGCTGCGTGCTCGATGAACTAACCGTCGTCCATAAAAAACATTTCTGTCAAATAATTCAGAAGAACTTTTCCTCCTCTGATATTTCGATCGTATTTGCGGGTTGTGGGTTTCAGTTGTAGGTTGCAGGTGTGGGTTTCAGTTGTGGGTTGCACTTGTGCGTTGTGGGTTTCAGTTGTGGGTTGTGGGTTTCAGTTGCGGGTTGTGGGTTTCAGTTGTAGGTTGCAGGTGTGGGTTTCAGTTGTGGGTTGCACTTGTGCGTTGTGGGTTTCAGTTGTGGGTTGTGGGTTTCAGTTGTGGGTTGAAGCTGTGGGTTGCAGTTGTGGGTTGCAGCTGTGGGTTGCAGTTGTGGGTTGCACTTGTGCGTTGTGGGTTTCAGTTGTGGGTTGTGGGTTTCAGTTGTGGGTTGAAGCTGTGGGTTGCACTTGTGGGTTGCACTTGTGCGTTGTGGGTTTCAGTTGTAGGTTGCAGGTGTGGGTTTCAGTTGTGGATTGCACTTGTGCGTTGTGGGTTTCAGTTGTGGGCTGTGGGTTTCAGTTGTGGGTTGAAGCTGTGGGTTTCAGTTGTGGGTTGCACTTGTGCGTTGTGGGTTTCAGTTGTGGGTTGCAGCTGTGGGTTTCAGTTGTGGATTGCACTTGTGCGTTGTGGGTTTCAGTTGTGGGTTGTGGGTTTCAGTTGTGGGTTGCAGGTGTGGGTTTCAGTTGTGGATTGCACTTGTGCGTTGTGGGTTTCAGTTGTGGATTGCACTTGTGCGTTGTGGGTTTCAGTTGTGGGTTGTGGGTTTCAGTTGTGGGTTGCAGGTGTGGGTTTCAGTTGTGGATTGCACTTGTGCGTTGTGGGTTTCAGTTGTGGATTGCACTTGTGCGTTGTGGGTTTCAGTTGTGGGTTGTGGGTTTCAGTTGTAGGTTGCAGGTGTGGGTTTCAGTTGTGGGTTGAAGCTGTGGGTTGCAGTTGGGGTTGCACTTGTGCGTTGTGGGTTTCAGTTGTGGGTTGTGGGTTTCAGTTGTGGGTTGAAGCTGTGGGTTGCAGTTGTGGGTTGAAGCTGTGGGTTGCAGTTGTGGGTTGCACTTGTGCGTTGTGGGTTTCAGTTGTGGGTTGTGGGTTTCAGTTGTGGGTTGAAGCTGTGGGTTGAAGTTGTGGATTGCACTTGTGCGTTGTGGGTTTCAGTTGTGGGTTGTGGGTTTCAGTTGTGGGTTGAAGCTGTGGGTTGCAGTTGTGGGTTGAAGCTGTGGGTTTCAGTTGTGGGTGTAAGCTGTGGGCTGCAGATGTGGGTTGAATCTGTTGGTTTTAGCTGTGAGCTGAAGCTGTGGGTTGCAGCTGTGGGTTTCAGGTGAGTGTTGTTATTCCACATGAGTTATCCGTGATACATGTGCCGCGTGTTATAAAGGCATGGACTGCAACATTCCGCTTAAGTGTATCTCAACGTCAACCCTCGTTCACTTACAGTTGTCTGCATCCGGCAATCAGAATCTCAGCTTCAGATAGTGATACTGTTATATTTTTATTTTAGAAAGTAAAATGTCTTCGATACTATTGACTGTAAACAGGAGTGTTTCACGTTCATACTGACAAGTCTAAGTTAATAAAGATTACATGAAATGTGAAAACAGTCCAGGATCAAGGGAAAAGATGAGACTACATGGTACATATAAATCTTGATGTCAGGGATGAGTAGAACATGGGGTATATGTAGGACAAAATGATAGATATAGACCTGGGTGTCTGGGATGGGTGGATCATGAGATATATGTGAGACTACATGGTAGATATAGACCTGGGTTTCTGGGATGGGTGGATCATGAGATATATGTGAGAGTACATGGTTGTTATAGACGTTGGTTTCTGGGATGGGTGGATCATGAGATATATGTGAGAGTACATGGTTGATATAGACGTTGGTTTCTGGGATGGGTGGATCATGAGATATATGTGAGAGTACATGGTTGATATAGACCTGGGTTTTTGGGATGGGTGGATCATGAGATATATGTGAGAGTACATGGTTGATATAGACGTTGGTTTCTGGGATGGGTGGATCATGAGATGTATGTGAGACTACATGGTTGATATAGACCTGGGTTTTTTGGATGGGTGGATCATGAGATATATGTGAGAGTACATGATAGATATAGACGTGGGTGTCTGGGATGGGTGGATCATGAGATATATGTGAGACTACATGGTTGATATAGACGTTGGTTTCTGGGATGGGTGGATCATGAGATATATGTGAGACTACATGGTAGATATAGACCTGGGCGTCTGGGATGGGTGGATCATGAGATATATGTGAGAGTACATGGTAGATATAGACCTGGGTTTCTGGGATGGGTGGATCATGAGATATATGTGAGAGTACATGGTTGATATAGACGTTGGTTTCTGGGATGGGTGGATCATGAGATATATGTGAGAGTACATGGTTGATATAGACGTTGGTTTCTGGGATGGGTGGATCATGAGATATATGTGAGAGTACATGGTTGATATAGACCTGGGTTTTTGGGATGGGTGGATCATGAGATATATGTGAGAGTACATGATAGATATAGACGTGGGTGTCTGGGATGGGTGGATCATGAGATATATGTGAGACTACATGGTTGATAAGTTGATAAGGTGTCATTGAGAAAAGTAGGTGAGTTTGACTGCAGGATCGTGCACGAATATCCTCGCTACGACCCATCCTGGTCTGACACTTGTTCATTTACGTTTATCGTGTCGCCCATTTTAACGTCTTGTGCCTGATGTATCTGTATTACGACGCGCTGCCATTCTGGCTGAGGTATTTCTTAACAGACATTTCTCTACTTATGATGTTATCATTTGAGGCTATTTCTTGTAAACTAACTACAAAGATGTCACTTAAGAACACGTCGATCATACATATGCTCCTGTCACTTCATTCCGCGATACAGCTGGCTGTTGGGTGGGTGTCAGTGTAAACATGAAGTCACACATACTAAATAAAATTGTGTATCGATCTACATCTTTCGAGTTAGAACGAGTGAAATAAATTGACTTGTACTTTGTGTGAGTTCATTGGAGTATAAACCTTCATAAAGAGAGGCACAAACAGTTTCACACAAAGTGAAGTCAATTCTCAAGTTACTTACATACATCGTTAATGATAAAGGGGTTGGCGGCAGATTAATTAATGTCAAAAAAGAAATCTTCCTAATATATTATTTCTTGAATGGTGGTAATACCCTCCGCACGACACTATTGTGATAACTGGGATTATCCGCCATGTTTGCTGTTATGAAGCTACATGTGCACACAGGAAGTACTTATATGGAGCAGCTGTATCCCCGGGCAGGGTCGGTGTATCAGTCGGTGTATCAGTCGTTTTCTAACTGCGGGCCACACAGTCGCTTATGCACAACAAAGATGTCTGGAGTTATATTCATCAGTCTTGTGTTGCTGTTAGGTGTCAGAGACGTACATGCTGATACCAATTTGGCAGCCTTCTCTAGGAAACTAAACCTGCTGGACAGAACGATGCAGGCGTGGAAAGGCACAGTTGATGATTTGGGGACTGAAATGAGTAACAACTTTGACTTGCTGGAGTCATCACTGAAAGAAGAACTGACTGACACGTTCATCCCTGCCTTGATAAAGCCTCTAGTGAAGCAAGCGATTACTGGCATCCTGAAAGAAGAATACATTGGCAATATTATCAGCGGACGTGTTCTTGATATAGTCAAAAGCCTGAAAGCCAGCATTCATAACACAAAGACACAACTCCGATCAGTTAAACGCCAGTTCAGAAAAGTTAAACGGGAAAGAGACTCTTACAAAGAGAGTCTTGGCAAACTACGAGGCGAGCTGACCAAGGACACCCATAGGGACTTTCAGGGAATACAGCAAAGGGTGAGTCAGAACCAGTCTATTTGATAAGCTAGGAACCTACCACAAGGTGCTCTATGAATATTCATGAGCCTGTGTGTATTTGTTATCTATCACTTGTTGTTGTCAATGTGAACCTGCTGCTTATCACACCATGTCATGCATATATGTATCTCATCGCTCGGTTGTTGTCGCTTCAGCTTGATAACGGTGTTAGAAAATGTGGGCTAATGTTGCTGATCCCTCCCGGTGCCCTGTGCAGGTGTAACAGTTGTATGCCTCCACGCGTCCACTCGACTTCTGTCGAGATGACGATCCCTTTTACATCGGCACACACACTTTAGGCATGCCTAAACCTGGCGATCAGTGGTTTATCCGCCATCGTATTGGGAAAAACAAACTTTCCTCTCTCTCATGAAAAACATGTGCTAATGCCGCCAGTCTCCAAACATCGAAACGACTCACAAATCACTCTGCGCGCAAACTCATTGTGCAAAAGTTGAATGACAATAATGTTCTGCCAAATCAAATAATGCAGACAACTGGCCACAAAAACATCCATTCCGTGAACAATTACTGCCATATTAATCCTGACCAGCACAAGCAAATATCCAACATCATTTCACGAAATACTCCATCTCACACTGTGACATCCCAGCTTGTTGATGAAACTCACGTCATGCAGAGCGGCCCCTCGCGTTATATCCAAAACGACAGTAGACAACAGTCAGCGGTCTCAAATAATAAATGTTTTCTCGCCAAAGGCTCGGCAAATAACGATTAACTAAGACTCGGTTGATATTTCCCATATTAAAAAACACTCGTGATGAATCCTCTATATATACTAGTACTCAACCTGCCAGGTAAATACTCCTGTATATACTCAACCTGTCAGGTAAATACTACTGTCTATACTCAACCTGTCAGGTAAATACTCCTGTCTATACTCAACCTGTCAGGTAAATACTCCTGCATATACTAGTACTCAACCAAAATACTCTTTCGAAATGACATAATGGACCGTTGTCCCAGTTTTGTGGGGGCGGTCCGGTAGCCTAGTGGATAAAGCGTTCGCTCGTCACGCCGAAGACCCGGGTTCGATTCCGACATGGGTACAATGTGTGAAGCCAATTTCTGGTGTCCCCCACCGTGATATTGCTGGAATATTGCTAAAAGCAGCGTAAAACCTCACTCATTCCCAGGTTTGCTGATTTCGTTATAATATTTTCTTTGTATTTGTGTTATTAGTATGATTAGTTTATGAGTGTGTCAATAAATTGATCCACCAGACTAAACTTGAATTTCATCATTACAGATACAGGAACTTGAGGACCGTGATGCGCTGCGTGAGAAACAAATCCAAGACTTGACGGAACAGAAACAGAAAGGTTGGATTTCTATTAACTGTTGGGAATATTGAAAACTATCATGAGCATATGGTGAGACCAGGTGTTTGCGAAAAGGGGAGTCAAATAAGGGAATTGTGTCGGACATCAGTTTTGTCACTGACGCATCAAATTTGGAAATTTTCCTCCACTTGGTTACCATAAAGCTTTTTGAAAGGTTTACTGAGGCCTTGAACGTTGTAACCTTGACCAAACAACTTTTGAGCAAGAGTCAGATGACGGTCTTTGAAATCTTGGCAGAAAGAGCGTGGTTGATTGTACCTCAAAATTTGTAAAATATAAACACCAAAGGCGTCCTGTGTTTCTAATGGCGACAGAAAACGTCATTAACACTTCTAACACTGTACAGTAGACATGATACACCAGCCCTGTGTTTCTAATGGCGACAGAAAACGTCATTAACACTTCTAACACTGTACAGTAGACATGATACACCAGTCCTGTGTTTCTAATTGAGGCGGGAAGTGTCATTAACACTTCTAACACTGTACAGTAGACATGATACACCAGACCTGTGTTTCTAATTGAGGCGGGAAGTGTCATTAACACTTCTAACACTGTACAGTAGACATCATACACCAGCACTGTGCTTCATTAACACCTCGTGGTTGAAGCCATGTATGAACAACCTTTAAGGAGAGAACTTTTCTATCAGTCCCTTGTCATATGCTTCACAAGTACCCCGCTTAGAAATATCAGAGATTAAGTTGGACACATACCGGCACATAATATTCGCGAAATGAAATACGTCTCTCCATCTTTTGTTTAGTTCTAAAAGTGATGTTAAGTTACATAAATAACTCAAATCTCCTCACTGAATCTTATCGCTGACAACTATACTTACATCTAGTATCAATCATCTCGAGCATCTCGCTCTTCACCCACTCGATTTGCGTGCGCATCATGTCATGACACGTTCAACGCCCAGTGATAGAGCAAAAAGAATATTGCGGGTTACCTAATAATTTACAGGAATGTGATTGACTTCGTGCATGTGAGACGGAAGACTGGCAGTTAATGCTAGGGGCACTCAGAGGTTGACAAACTCCTCTCCTCGTTACATGGCTTATATGCGGCCTTAGATTGAATTCTCTCAATCAGTGACTCACTATTAACTCAAATGTTTTACATCTGTCGCATAACTGACCTGCCATGCACATGCTTTACATATCGTTAATAAACTATACCGTATGTCCGCCTGTTACAATGGCACACGACGTACCAAACCGAATCGTTTTGCTTCATTTTTCATTCATTCACAATATGTCCTTTTCGTGAAGGCACGCCCTATTAAAGGATTAAGGCATGCCCTATTACTATTAACTCAAGCTATTTCCGAGGGAAAATTTATACCTGCTTGTCAAAATGTTTCTACAGGACGATGATCTCACTGTCTCACGCTCATTATTGCGGTAAACTTTCTTACAAATGTCTTGCATTCGGGGTTAAACAGCTTACAAAAGTCGAAAAATTACCAAACGTGACATGTTATTGGCAATTGTTTAAAGAAATAGAAATGCATGTACTTTCTACTCAATTACCCATAAGGCATTATTTCAATTACCCACACATCCCATAGATTTTTCAGAAAACTATTACATATAGTTGAAAAAACAAACTGTTCAAGGGAGAATATGTTATTGCAGTAAGAGCACATGCCACCATACAGTGCGGGCGCTACCCGTAGGTCAGGACATGCTTATTCTTTTCGCGAACACCTGGTGTCATCACTGATTTTCAGTGCTCATTCACATAATCTTTACCGCTATTTGCCCTCTATCCAAAATGGAATCTGTTTCGGCGGATAATCTAGATTTGTTATTCTCTTGCATTGAGGGGCGGTCGGGTAGCCTAGTGGTTAAAGCGTTCGCTCGTCACGCCGACGACCCGGGTTCGATTTCCGACATGGGTACAATGTGTGAAGCCCATTTCTGGTGTCCCCCGCCGTGATTTTGCTGGAATATTGCTAAAAAGGGCCTAAAAACATACTCACTCATTCACTCACTCTTGCATTGACAATTTATATATTTGCAGTCACGAGTCTAGTTTCATCACTTGGCCTAGTTGGCCTTACCTCGATCGGCTCGATCGTTCGTTCCTGTAAATGTGGAAAAACACAAAGTAAAAGCGTGATCTATAGTATACATTGAGAGGTGGTTCCTTGAAATGGCAGTTGTCCCGTGGAGACTTATGATATAGACACAATAGTTTTGTTTTCGTGCTAAATATACATTAGGCCCAGTTGCATGGAATTTTGTCTGCCATTTTCATTTGGCGTTGATTTGGTTAACCAGTAATATAGACATTTTCTTAAACGGTGACATTTATCACCAAATACATTCAGCTTTAAAAGCGCCCGAAGAGTTAGAACAATTAATTTAACTCTGGTATACAGACATAGGGGTAGACGTCAGTAGTTTTTATATTTGTAGGGAGGTTGTCGAATGAAACGCGTTCCACGCATGCGCAGTTCTTTATTACGGTCGAAGCCGAACGCTGTCTGCAGATCCGTATTTTCTTACACAGACAGCACAGGGGGGTTCAGTGGCGGTGGACCCCCCTTGTTGAAACATTAAAGTAGAAAATTATTTTGAAGCATAAATGAAAATATTATCAATTGATTATTTATACGTCCTTCGTGTGATAAAGGTGCCTGACATATCTGTGAAAGGTATCTTTGTATGACACGCGGAGTGAGTGAGTGAGTGAGTGAGTGAGTGAGTGAGTGAGTGAGTATGCTTTTAGCATTATTCCAGCAATATCACAGCGGGACACGCGAAGTAACAAGAATCTGTGACAAGTCATAGACGGGAATTGATCAGCAAAAATCCTTCCGCCGCACATGTTTTGGGTGAGTTGGTTTAAACGCCGCTTCAAATATTATTGCAGTTATATCACGACGAGTCAGCTTAATGGGGAGCTAAGCCCGAAGTGATGCAGGTCGGTGAAACCCACGAGCACGGGTATGGTGCTGACAAACCTAGAAACATAATCGGGACAAACCGGGATTCGAACCCACAATCGCGCCCTATAGACGACCGGGCCACCCGTGTAAACCGACAGACCACTTTAGATCAGGCTCATCATTTTCAACATCGATGTCTCCGAATCATCGCCTCCATCGTCTTACACATCATTGGTACCCACGAGTTCTTCAACCCACAATCCCCTAACCGCATTCACATAGTCATTCCAATCATTTAAATAAATGTGAATTCAGATTTAGGATAAGGATTTGGAGAGCAAACTTTCCACCGTTCTGAGTCCTGTTTCAAAACAATTGTTTGCCTGATAACTCGGAAGATAATGTTTGCAGGACCGCACTGTCGATAGGTTTCTAACGCCCTGTAGAAATATAGAATCTGATCATGGATACAGGAGTTATAGTTGTTATATGACAGACGCCGAAATAACCACACATGATGAAACATTGTCACCTTTCTGAGTTCCATTTTGAAAAAAACTCGTCTTCCTGATTGAATTGTCAGAACCGCATTGTCAAGGTTTTTTTTAACGCCCTGTTTATATAGATAAATATTCTGTTAATTGGTATATAGCAGGTATAGCGACCGTTCCGTCGCGCATATACAAAGCAGAATAAGATTGACACTTTCAGGAGAGTCCATTTGAGTAACATTTAGTCGCGTAAATATAGTTATCTTATTTATACAAAGGGACAGACAGACAGACAGACACGGTTGACCCAGTCGTTTTAGGCGGCACAATTCGCAGTGAAGAGTTGCGTCCCCTGGGCGTGCAAGAAATCTATAATCGTAGGTTCGAATCCCAGCACTATACAATATTTCGTATTTTCCTCCCACATCAAGCTAGACACACGGTGGTATAACCGAAATACTGTTAAAAGCGGCGCGAAATAATAGTCATTCAGGATATCCTTTTTGACGATCCTTTATCGATAAATTACTAGTTTATCAGATAACCAACGACTCTTTAACCCGCAGATTTAGTTCCTACTTAACGGACTTAAGTATGCACATGTGTTATTGCTGTGACTGAGTTAAATACCTGGGCGCATTCATCTTCAATCAAATTTCATGTTCAGTAAAATTTTTGAAAATAACCAATACGAAATGCAACAGCGACAAGGCAACACTTCACCACTATGTCAGCGGCCGACATGTTTTACAAATACAACATTCAAAATGGTGGCTACCGTCGCGATAGCTTCAATGCTATGTTTGCTTGTGATAAGGTTGAGGAACTGGTCAGTAGTTCTTGGTAATTTTCCGATCAAAACACAAACATGAGTTCATGGTCTGATGGTTCTTAACAAGCCAAAATGATGTCTCATGCAGGGCGAGGGCCAGGCAAGTCGGGCTCGACCAGTTTAAAAATATGTTCCCATGGTAAAGTGAGAAGTGCAGGCTTGCAGTCAATAGATCGAGCCGTTACAGTCAATAGATCGAGTCGTTACAGTCAATAGATCGAGTCGTTACAGTGATTGATGTCATGAGCATCGATCCATGCTGAAGACATACTTAATTTCTTAGGGCACCAACGCCCAAATCGAACAATTTTGTGACTGTTGTCGCATGGTTGGTTTGGTTGGTTTGTTGTTTAACGCCGCACTCAGCAATATTCCATCTAAATGACGGCAGTCTGTAAATAATCGAGTCTGGACCAGACAATCCAGTGATTAATATCATGAACATCGATCCACGCAATTGGGATCGATGACATGCATCAACCAAGTAAACGAGCCTGACCACCCGACCTCGCCTCTTACGCCAAGCATGGGTTGCTCGAGACCTTATTCTACTCCGGATCTTCACGCGGAAACAATGCTTTGTCGCAGGATAAAGTATTGTCGGTGCCTTTGATCTTTTAGGGAAGCATCTTAGCATAAAAATAAAGACATATTTTACGGACGGTGATGAGGTAGATTTCTTTAACCAATGAAGTAGGCTTAATTTTTTACCTAAACATGCAATCTGAGACGAAATAAGGTGAGACTGTAGTAATACTTCTAGTATCACTCCACACTGTATTATCTTAGAGTGATCGGCACAAGCAGCCGAGCGCCTAACTATGACATGCTCCTAACCAGACACGTCACACTGACGTCATAGCTCGCCCCTTCGCCAGTCAAGGCGTTTCTTGCGTTTCTTGACTGGCAGTGGGACGTGTCACTCGTGTTAGGACGTAAACGGTGGGTAAGTTTTCCGCTTGTACTTCAGAATTTTGTTAGGAAATTAAATGAAACAAACATTGTAAATAGAATACATTTTGAAGGAATCAGGTGCTTGCTTCACACAATGTTTACACCCAGACGTTTGTTTAGCCTGTCACCGGGGATAACAAACGTCTGGATGTAAACATTCATACCTCGTTTCAACTGAAAAGCTTGTTCTATTTTAATCAGTATATTGCAAAATATATGCTTGTAAGTTTGATCTCTGAACTAATAACAATTATTTACAACTGGGACTGAAGACTATATGAGATGATTCTATATCTGTTCAGTCAAGTGTCGGATGTGTTTTTTCGCTTATATTTTTAAAACGTTATCCTGCATCACAGAACGGCCAAATGTGTCAGCCATATTATTTTTACACTCAAGGCCTGCAGCTTTGTTCTTCGAATCCGGAAAATATTATCAGGAACAAATGTATTTTTGCATTGTTTTTGAAGAATTGCAAGGAAATGCAGAATATGTAAGAGAAAATGTGCAGGATTCTCATTATTTTATGACTAAGTTAGAACGGACGTTAAATGCGAAAACAATTTGGCGAATGTCACACGGGCAATCGGCATTTCAGTCTTATCACTTTATAGAGCCACATGTTTATTCCCTTCTTTACACAACCAAACACCGTATCAAACATCAAGTAGTGCCGGCGACAGTTTCTGCCTCAGATAGTGGGCTGATCTGTGATGAATGTACTGCCGCATCGCTCGGAATGCTGAATTATGACAGTGTTGCAAATGGTTTTCCTGACACTGAATTACTACTCTGTTGCACACGCGCGTAGTCAAGTAGACCTGTTGCTATTTTACATTGATTGTATATCATCAAGAAAATGTCATCACTGAAATATTAATCTGTAGCATGTCGTATATCGACGTTTGTAATACTGTGTAGCCCGAGACACCAAACGACGTAAAATGCACCAGTTTCCGAGTCTAGTTAAGAGAGTGTTTGTATTGGGGAGGGTGGGGACTAAAACATCAAGCAAAGTCACTTGGAACAACAAATAATTTACGATAGGTCGCAGCACTCTACATTTAGTAGCCTGTTATCATCAATTGGCAAAGGCAATATGGACCCAGAGAAACCATCAAGACAGTAGTCGATTTGACGATGTAACAATTGTGTAAAATGCCCATTGTCCACAGACGTTGGTTGAAATGCACGAGAAATATATTTTCCTCCAGAATTACACTGGTGGTGGGCGTCATATCCTGGTCAAAATATATATAAGGGTGTGCATCGATTCTCACTCGCAACAAATACCTGAGTATTATTTAAATATGCAGTAGTAATAACATAGCAGGCAATGAAAATTAGAAAACAATGTTCAGTATTTGACCTGTATGAGCGAAGAAGGTTTGCTATTCACAGTATTGATACTCAAATGCAGATATTATGCAACAACGCACCAACTTGCGGGGACCATTTCATTGTCATAACGATTCCACCCACAACTAACGAAGTCAGACTAAAATACTAATCATTCCATAATTGAGAATTAAGGGTAGGTAGCTGATGTAATACCATGTTGTATAACTTGTAAAGTTCCAAAATAATAAATGCACATATTCTGTGTATTCTGTGTACAGCAATATAAACATGTTTAGTCCTTAGTCCTCATAATGGTAACATATAAAACCCTAAAGAATGACATGTCTACTAGCCTAGTCGTTATGATATCTGAACTATTGGGATGTTTGGCAAGGAATATAGGACGAGTGCCAATTTCTATCGCTGATGTAGTAATGTTCATTTTTGTTGTATGTTGTATGATTATATTATTATGACAACAAAATAACAATCTATTCAGTTCCTGCAACTTCAACCAAGAGAAGAGATATATCTCAGAAGTGATAAAAGCAATCTAAATCTAATAAATATAAGTGATTTCCAAAATTTGTCAGTCACCATGCTATGATATATGAATAAGCCTCTACTGCAACAAATGTATTATAAGTTAAGTTCATCAGTGAATAAATTTGAAAGTCACACATTTGTTGAAAGGCAAAAGCTTCTCTGAGGCCAATAGTTATAATGTTTACCTGCAATATATAGTTTTCTGAACAGCATATATGGGGGTTTTGGGTGGTGGGTAGCCTAGTGGTTAAAGCATTCGCCCTTCGCGCGGAAAAACTGGGGTCGATTCCCCCACATGGGTACAATGTTCGAAGCCCATGTCTAGTGTTCCCCGCCCAGATATTGCTGGAATATTGCTAAGAACCTGTAAAACCCAACTCACCCAACCCAACTGAACAGCATATTTTGTGTTTCAGCCTCGAGCGACCGGAGCCACGGAGAAAGGGCTGCACAGATGACGACAGTGACGACCCATGGTAGGTGGGAGAACCCAGCAGGTGGTAGATACTGTCACTGTCCAACTTTGTACGAGATGAGGTCACATCAACATGTAACAAATATAAGCCTGAAAGTTCACTCCAAAAACCTTCATATGAACAGTCTCTACAATAACAAGCTGATAAATGTAGTCTCTTATTATTCTAATAATTTGAAACAAGTCAATTGTATTGCCAGTACCACCATAAGACTCAATCCAACAAGCCTGTACAGACGCGCGGCTCAGATGAACAGCAATCTCAATTTTTGTGTTGTATATTTATGATAGGCGTTTGAGTGATTTATTAGTCGCTAGACTACCTTATAATAATACCTCTACTAAGATGAATGGTTTTGAAATTGTATTCATCAGTCAAAATTGTAAAAACCTAAACTTTGTCGAATATCTGATATGTCTAATGCTTATGTGGTCTGTATTGTTTTCTGAACAGCATGTTCTGTGTTTCAGCCTCGAGCGACCCGAGCCGGACCGCGAGGACACCAGTGACGACCACAAAAAAGCCTGCTACACAGGGTAGGTGGGAGAACCCAGCAGGTAGAAAGCCCACACTTTAATCCCCCCAACAATTAACAAGCTGGGGTATAGACCCATAGGGTTCTGACTTGCTTCTTGCATGTCATCGTACCCAGTTGTGTCGATCGGTGCTCATGTTGTCAACCACTGGACTGTCTGTCTTTATCCGACTCCGCCATCTTATTGCTGGACTACTGCTGAGTGCGGCGTAAAACAACAAACAAACAAACAGACTGACATACTCCAATGTCATGTCTTATAAGATCTATCTAATATGTCCAAAGGGCAACTGTACTGACAGTATCATCTCATAAAGCTCAGTCCATGAAACGTTGACACTCGCCAGCCACACACAGAATAATGTTACAACAACTGGATGTGACAGAAAGATTTTAAACATTGACCACATAATCCTTGATTACATGAACCAGCTGTCGTCCTTCCCCTTGATCCTTGTGTTGTCAGCCATGTTGGAAGTGGTTGATGACGTACCGTGTCACGTGTCACCACGTTGAGGTGTGAACCATGTAGATGTATGGCGAAGATGTCTGGAAGTGTACAGAGTTTACTTTGTGTTACAGCGACTCCATCACCAGCAGACTCACACTCCGTCGCAGTGGTGACTCAGCATAACACCACTGCCACAGGCTAATTTGCATATCACATGACCGGACTTTTCTCTTGTTTGTAAACAAACGCGCTTTTTCAGAAATCAGTATAGAACGGACTAATGCAAGTATTTGGGGGCGCTTTACATATTGTTTTGCATAACTATATAGATATGCTACTACAACTGCGACAGTGAGTTGCATGACAATATATATTTATGCATCAAAGTGACCGTGTCGCTAGCTCTCCGTTGGGCTTCGATGACAGCACGTGGAGCCGTACAACCAATGTAAACATAGGATAACTACGCAAAAACAAGTAGATTTTTACGTATTTGCATACTTTCTCAATGAAAGTTAACCATTCTTTGACATTTGTTTATGAAAATGTGTAGACTTGTAAAACATGAAACGGATGAAAAGCATATGCAATATCTTGAATGGACTGTGAAAGATGTGACGAATCGTCACATGGCGCTGGCCTGTGGCAGAGGTACTATGCTAGCTGGCTGCCGACCGCATGGAACTCTGGGTAGGAGAGTGCAGCAGACTGCAGGGACCTCCATGTCGCCAGCATTGCCGGGAGCCTGGAGTGGGTGAAGCAGCTCCTGTCTCGGAGGGTGGACGTCGATTGTAGGAGGAGGAGCTGGACACCGGTGATGGGGGCAGCAAGGTATGGACACAGAGACGTGGTGGAGCTCCTGGTGGGTAAAGGGGCCGATGTGTCACTGGTGGACAGGCGCGGTGACAACACCCTTCACATCGCCTGTATTGGAGGAGACTTGGAGACGGTGAAGTTTGTGCTGTCTCTGAACGTGGTGGACATCGACGCCAGGAACAACGACGGGGGGACGGCGGCCGACAGGGCGAGACTCTATAGACATACGCGAGTGTTGGATCTCCTCGTGTCCCGCGGCGCTCAGTGACGTCAGTGTCGTGTTTGTGTAGACGGTGGCAAGGATCGAGACCTGACAGTGACGTGGTGTGCCGTTCACGTCGCCGTGTGTACGTATGTCTTTATTTACGTGTAACTGTTTGTTGTTTTGGGAGATGAATAAAACTTGTAAAAACTTTTTTGTCATTTGTTGTGTTTGGAACTTCGCATGATCAGGTAAGAAAATTGTTAACTGAGTGTAAATAGAGATGATGTGTGATTGGTATGTAAGCACCGCACCTCGTGATATGTTCATGCATGTCGTCATATCTTTCTGTGTTAGTTTTACGCCATAAGTTTGTAATTAATCGTGAAAAACACACAAAAAAACGGTTTGTTTACATCTCTCTGCACTCGGTGACGTCAGACCGAGCCGAGGTTCGCCCAGCTGACGGGGCGCCAAATGTACAATGACAGTGACGTCACACTGTCGATGACGTCACGGCATTCCGGCTTAGGTCTAAACACTAAAGCTGCCTGCTGTTTTCTCGGCTAAATACGATATCGGTAATTCACAGGGCGGCACAATGCTGGCTTCGCGATATATGCAAGTACAGCACAGGCCTCATTTGGGCGATATAGATTAACAAATGGAGATGTGTTGCATATTATTGCTGCTGAAATTTAAAAAGAAATATTTCTGATTGGCGAGATATTTATTTTCTCTCTCCCATTTCACCATTACAATCAAGCTACTTCCCAGCGCGTGACACCTTCTTTACACTCTCGTCTCACGACTGACCCGATTCCCCAGATGAATTCAGAGCTATAGATTGGGTTTGGGTTATTTGTTGTTTTTTACCCAGGGGCAAGATGCCAGAGGGATATATATTTCCCTCCTCTTCAAACCTCACAAGTCGAATAAAATTCAAAATACATCATACACGCAGATACACTTCACAGTTTTGTGAACTTTCCGCCATATTAGATAGTGTTTACAAAATCACATTTCACATGTAGCCTACCGGTAATGAGACGCCTGTAACATTACGCGTATTTCAAACTCAGCTGTGATACATACATCCTTGAATTCCTCATACATTTTAGAATCAAATGACACATGGTCTCTGTCACCAATACAAAGTGCCGAGATCAAATCAAGCAAAATAAGTAAGGTGTGAAAACAACGCTGTGCTCGAAAAACTGCACTTGTTTGAAATGTAAACAAAGCTAAATACGTATTTTACAGTGTAGCATTTTCCCCTTTATTTAGCTATCCATTCGTCTATTCGTTCAGAATATGCATGGGAAGAGAATTATAGGAAGAATTAGGGAATTAAAAATAGATACATTGCTATGATTTGGTATTTTTCAACAGAAATTTCTTTGGAGTGTCAAAGTCAATATTATAAGTTCATATAAACAACTTCCATGAATAGCCGCTTCATTTTATTTTAAAACTTAAACTGAATATATTACTTTAACCAAATGGATATTTTGCGTTAAAATATACGCACACATTTCCAGGAGAATTGTCTTGGTCTTGGAATAGTTTTTTAGGTCGTTTGATAAACATAACAGTGATATCTAACGATTCGCAGGTGCGCGTTGTCACAAACGATTTACGAATTATTCGTCTCGTTTTGCATTATATAATCAAAATGTTCATCTTTTTCTAAATATTGTGATCACAGGATATTAAACTGTATACTATAATTCTCCAAGAATTGTAAAAAGTAATTAGGGTAGTATATATATATTAATCAAAATACCAGTGTCGTCTTTCTCCGACGTTGTCAAAGACATAAAACCAGCCATACATCAAATAGAAGGGTGTGATGTTTTCAGTATTTCATTACATTTGATCACAAGGCTTCATTAACAATGGTGGCGGTCGGGTAGCCTAGCTAGTGGTTAAAGCGTTCGCTCGTCACGCCGAAGACCCGGGTTCGATTCCCGACATGGTTACAATGTGTGAAGCCCATTTCTGGTGTCCCCCATCGTGATATTGCTGGAATATTGCTTAAAGCGGCGTAAAACCAAACTCACTCACTCCATTATTAATGGTGCAACATAAGCCAAATTACACTTGCCCAGTCAGAAGAATGTTGTTATCTAAGGACCAATTTACAGCTTAGATAGGGCCATTCATTTCGCTATTACTTCTTTTTTTATTAAATAAGTTTCATCATTTCTTTCGGTAATATAAGGGACCCGGAGTATACAGTTTCAATATCGATATTTGTGTTGGAATAGTTTGGTTACTTGTGAACAAAATACCACGAAAATATACTGTCCTTACCCACAGCTAATTCTCACCAAGTGACCTGAGTCTAAATAAACTGGAGCTAAGCATAGCTGAGTTATGCCCCCTTTTCTTTTTTCGTGTGTAACCTCTCTGTCGCCTTTTGACGTCATAGAGAAAAATCAGTTTTCGTCATTTACGGCAGGCTATTTTTTGCATTGAATGTATGGCAGACAGACAGACAGACACACAGACAATTTATTCAATAAAAGCCACTGGCCCAAAATACATACATATGCAGGAATATATAAAGCCTGCGCAAAATGACATATTTACAAACTGGGAAAATTTACATTATTTACATTTTTTTTCTTTTCTTATAAATTCGCAGTGGATAATTTACTATTTACCCTTAGTTGATGAGCTTTGGTTAAGAAAAATAGATATTTTATATAAGGTATCTTATGCATCTGAGGAAATAATAGAGATAAAGTTATGCTGAAGGTTAGAGGTAATATATTTATCTAAAAGTGCATTACCGGAGCTGTAGGATTCCCAAATTAATAATAAGTCTTTCTTCATATGGTTAGGCATGGTATCTTCCAGTATTTACTGCTATTGGAAAGTTACTTAAAATCCTTTTTAAGTGAGATGGAAGTGGTGAATTTAAGAAATATTCAACATTTAGTAGCGATTTAAAATGTTTATAGGAATGAGTCAGTTAAACTGTTCACATTTACACTCCAGGTTTGCTGCAAGTTGTCAAATAGTCTCTGTTTAAACATGGAAATAAAAACAATTTTATCCCCAACTTCTTGTGCTATCCATGCATATCCAAATCCAAATCGGAATAAAATATTTTTAATGTGTGTTGCCCAGGTGGTGCGACCTGAATCATCCAGAACAGCTAGCATCATGTAACACTGATATGGTAGTCTCTCCGGGCCCAGGTGGTCCAGGTGGTCCAGGTGGTGCGACCTGAATCATCCAGAACAGCTAGCATCTTGTAACACTGATATATGGTAGTCTCTCCGGGCTCAGTTGTATCAGCCTGCACCAGTACTTCACAGCTATTGTCATATATGTAAGCTGTAAAGGAGCTCTACCACACTCACCGAGCACCATCACATTACATGTATTTCTTGACACTTGAAGAACTGATTTGCACACCTTAACTTGAATATCCTCAATGATTTTGCTGTAATTAACACCCCAGATTTCAGAGCCATAGCACAGGATAGGTGTCACAATACTATCAATAATTTTGAATAAATCTTTGCATGAAATATCACCAAGTTTCTTCTGATATCTATTTATGGCAAACACAGCTTTGGAACTCTGAGCAGCTAAACATGTTTGAGCCTGGGTCCACACAAGTTTGGGGGTGAACATAATTAATAAATATCTGTAAAATGGAACATCAATGCTTTCACTAATATGACCACTTTTCATAACTTCTTAGGGGACCACCATTTCTAAATACCATTACTTTTGTCTTCTTCTTTTTTACTTCTTGTCTTAAACAGAATAAGTGTAGAGCATCAATTTTCTTTTGTAGTTGAACTGCTGAATATGATACAGATGAGTGAGTGAGTGAGTGAGTGAGTATGGTTCTTACGCCGCTTTTAGCAATATTCCAGCAATATCACGGCGGGGGACACCAGAAATGGGCTTCACACATTGTACCCATGTCGGGAATCGAACACGGGTCTTCGGCGTGAGGAGCGAACGCTTTAACCACTAGGCTACCCGACCGCCCCTGATACAGATGAAACATCATCTGCAAACTTTATTGCAGAAACATTTTTAAAATCTTGTGATATAAAAACACCTCCTCCTCAGTCTTCAAGTTGAATTAAAAGCTTGTTTATGAATATTATAAATAGTTGTGGACTAAAAAAACAGCACTGCCGGGTGCCAATATTACATTCAAAATAATCAGTCAGTCCAGTTGAAGCCCTTACACAAGCACACAGACTTGAATACATTGACGAAATTATATTGAACAGTTTACCCTTGATCCCAACATCATGTAGGCTTTTCAGTAGATTATCATGTCTTATGGTGTCAAATGCCTTTGAAAAGTCAACAAAGAGGCAGTAAAATCTCCCCTTTCTTCTCCCTGCATATTTTGAGTCATTGCCTGCAGACTAAAAATGTTGTCAATAGTTGAATAATTGGACCTAAATCCTGCTTGTAGTTCATCAATTATGTTATTTTTCTCACAAAAATTCTTAAGTCTCCAGTTTATGATACAGGTAAATATTTTACACAAGTTATCAATCAAGGATATTCCCCTGTAGTTGTTTACATCATGCTTGTCTTCAGACTTAAAAAGAGGGCAAATGATACTTCTATTCCAAGCATTTGGTAACACACCATTGTCAAGTATTTCATTAAAGAGAGCAGTCAATGTAGGTAAAATTATATTTTTTGTATTCTTGAACTATTCAGAGACAGTACCATCAGGTCCTGGTGATTTATTATTTGCAAGCTTTTGGATATGTTGTTCAACTTCTTGATTTGTTATAGGTTAATTTAAATCTTCATGTGCCGGGGTATCATCAGTTACATAATTATCTGTGTCTGTTGGTGGAGGTAAGATGGGTTAATTTTCTGAGTGGAGGAGGGAAGAAAAGTGCTTCATCCATTCATCAGTTCTATTCCAACTAGCAATTGTGATTGTCTCCCTTGCTTTAACAATTTCAAGAATAATTTAGGATTAGCTCTTGATTCAATTAGTTTTTGTTGCTGTTGATTTTGATAAGATTGTCTTTTAAGTGCAAAAGTTTTCTTGAGTTTAGATCGCAACTCCCTGAACACACTAATATCTAAACAATAGTCTCTATGTCCTCTCAGGGCACGGTATTTTCCATCTTTAAGTTTTCAAGTTCACAGTCCCACCAAGGTGGTTGACTGATCTGTCTAGATTTATCATGGGTTGAAGGAAAACAGTAAAGTATCTTGTTTATAGATGCTGCTTCTTGGTAGACATCCACAAGTCCACAGAGTGCAGTATCAACATCTGTTGAAATTATCTGTTCAATTTCATCTTTGAGGAGGTCATACAAGTCTTTAAACTTGGATTTAAAGACATCTTTATTATCTTCCTTCCATGGGTATTTGTACCAGGGATTAACTTCAAGTTCACTAAGCAGAGAATCATCATTGTTCTTGTTGACTTGTACATTACTGCAATCATTTTGAGCAAAATAAGCCTGCAAAACACTGGGAAGTGATTTGACTCATCTCGCTCACCTACTCCAAAGTCAGATATACATGGAATGAGGCTAGGGGAAGCTATCATATAGTCCACAGTACTGGCACCATTGTGTGTAATGCATGTATATTCACCTTGCTTGTCTCTGTGACATCTTCCATTCAATATATGTATACTGAATAATTTGCACAATTCAACAAGTCTCTTACCAAAATTGTTGCAGTTATCAGAATCTTTATTGTTCCTTGGTACTTCAAAGCTGTCAGTTGGGTAATCATCAATTTCCTTTTGTATAAATTTAAAGTTATCTTCAGGTATGTAATCAAGGAAGGTTTTGGTCCCAGCATTCAAATCACCAGCAAGAAAGAGTTCCTTTTCTGGGTGATCATGTACAATCTCTGTCAAATAGTCCTCCAATACTGACATACCATCTCTATCTTTATCCTCATAGACAGACGAGTTCTCAGGTGATAGATATGTCAGAATCAAGATTGTATCCTTGTCAATACCTAATCTTGATGTGTTAAATAAGAAAACTACTGTATTTTCAAAATGTTCATATATCCTTGTTAAATATCCATCATTGACCCACGATTCTCAAATAAAAATTGTCACACCACCACTGCACCTACCAAACTTCTTAGTTTATACCCGAACACTGTTATATGAATGTATGGCGTTATACATACGCATATAACTCCATTTGATATATAGTTATGTCGTTCAGATATTAGGCAGAATTTTGTTCGCTCACAGTTTCCGTAAAGCTGCTAAATAACAAAAAATTGTCTCACAGTACTTTTACCAGTGGACGATAAAAAGCAGCGAAATTTCCTGAATAAATTTTCGGACAACACTTAGCAGTATCTTTTGTTCAAACCGGATTAATATCTGCACTTACATTTACACCATCAGATAGGAAATTTAATACTCTGCGTAATCTTATAACCGGAGGTAGATCCAGTCCTGTGTAGCCGGGTGTGGTGTGGTGTGTCCAGCCACTGGGCTGCTAGTCAAAACATTGAGGCAGTTCTTGGATGATGATGCTATTTATTCCTTTGTAGTAGACGGTGGGAGGGAAGCTGTAAAGAAGAGTCCTCCCTCCATAAAGAGTTCATGCAGAATTGTTATAACTTAATTTAAGCCAAAAAGGAAACAGATTATTTTATAAGGATACGTTGGGTAGCACATGGTTGAAGCACATGGTTGAAGACCATGTTCTCAATTAATGTAACACAAAATAGGTGAACTGGCAAATATTTAGATATAACAAATTAAATAATAATGCAATTAAATATATTTTACTTTAATGAAAAGCTGTGATACCCTTTCTATGAATATATTTGTTTCCAAAGCAGGATGGAAAGAGATAAGAATATTGAAATGTTTCTCACCTATAAAGAAGAGTCCTCCCTCCATAAAGAGTTCATGCAGAATGCATGAGGAGGGCAGGTGAGAAAGGAAGTTTAAACACTGTGCGAGGGTAACTGTATGTACAGACCTGACAACACTGTGCGAGGGTAACTGTAAGTACAGACCTGACAACACTTTGCGAGGGCAACTGTATGTACAGACGTGACTACACTGTGCGAGGGTAACTGTATGTACAGACCTGACAACACTGTGCGAGGGTAACTGTATGTACAGACCTGACAACACTGTGCGAGGGTAACTGTAAGTACAGACGTGACAACTCTGTGCGAAGGCAACTGTATGTACAGACCTGACAACACTGTGCGAGGGTAACTGTATGTACAGACCTCACAACACTGTGCGAAGGCAACTGTATGTACAGACCTGACAACACTGTGCGACGGCAACTGTATGTACAGACCTGACAACACTGTGCGAGGGTAACTGTAAGTACAGACGTGACAACACTGTGCGAGGGCAACTGTAAGTACAGACGTGACAACACTGTGCGAGGGTAACTGTATGTACAGACGTGACAACACTGTGCGAGGGTAACTGTAAGTACAGACGTGACAACACTGTGCGAGGGCAACTATAAGTACAGACGTGACAACTCTGTGCGAGGGCAAGTGTAAGTACAGACGTGACTACACTGTGCGAGGGTAACTGTATGTACAGACGTGGCAACACTGTGCGAGGGTAACTGTAAGTACAGACGTGACAACACTGTGCGAGGGTAACTGTAAGTACAGACGTGACAACACTGTGCGAGGGTAACTGTATGTACAGACGTGACAACACTGTGCGAGGGTAACTGTATGTACAGACCTGACAACACTGTGCGAGGGCAACTGTAAGTACAGACGTGACAACACTGTGCGAGGGCAACTGTAAGTACAGACGTGACAACACTGTGCGAGGCCAAGTGTAAGTACAGACGTGGCAACACTTTGCGAGGGCAACTGTATGTACAGACGTGACAACACTGTGCGAGGGCAAGTGTAAGTACAGACGTGACAACACTGTGCGAGGGTAACTGTAAGTACAGACCTGACAACACTGTGCGAGGGTAACTGTAAGTACAGACCTGACAACACTGTGCGAGGGCAACTGTAAGTACAGACGTGACAACACTGTGCGAGGGCAACTGTAAGTACAGACGTGGCAACACTTTGCGAGGGCAAGTGTAAGTACAGACGTGACAACACTGTGCGAGGGCAACTGTATGTACAGACGTGACAACACTGTGCGAGGGTAACTGTAAGTACAGACATGACAACACTGTGCGAAGGCAAGTGTAAGTACAGACGTGACAACACTGTGCGAGGGTAACTGTATGTACAGACGTGACAACACTGTGCGAGGGTAACTGTAAGTACAGACGTGACAACACTGTATGAGGGCAAGTGTAAGTACAGACCTGACAACACTGTGCGAGGGTAACTGTATGTACAGACGTGACAACACTGTGCGAGGGTAACTGTAAGTACAGACCTGACAACACTGTGCGAGGGCAACTGTAAGTACAGACGTGACAACACTGTGCGAGGGCAACTGTAAGTACAGACGTGGCAACACTTTGCGAGGGCAAGTGTAAGTACAGACGTGACAACACTGTGCGAGGGCAACTGTATGTACAGACGTGACAACACTGTGCGAGGGTAACTGTAAGTACAGACATGACAACACTGTGCGAAGGCAAGTGTAAGTACAGACGTGACAACACTGTGCGAGGGTAACTGTATGTACAGACGTGACAACACTGTGCGAGGGTAACTGTAAGTACAGACGTGACAACACTGTATGAGGGCAAGTGTAAGTACAGACCTGACAACACTGTGCGAGGGTAACTGTATGTACAGACGTGACAACACTGTGCGAGGGTAACTGTAAGTACAGACGTGACAACACTGTACGAGGGCAAGTGTAAGTACAGAAGTGACAACACTTTGCGAGGGTAACTGTATGTACAGACGTGACAACACTGTGCGAGGGTAACTGTAAGTACAGACGTGACAACACTGTGCGAGGGCAACTGTAAGTACAGACGTGACAACACTGTGCGAGGGCAAGTGTAAGTACAGACGTGGCAACACTGTGCGAGGGCAACTGTATGTACAGACGTGACAACACTGTGCGAGGGTAACTGTATGTACAGACCTGACAACACTGTGCGAGGGTAACTGTATGTACAGACCTGACAACACTGTGCGAGGATAACTGTATGTACAGACGTGACAACACTGTGCGAGGGCAACTGTATGTACAGACCTGACAACACTGTGCGAGGATAACTGTATGTACAGACGTGACAACACTGTGCGAGGGCAACTGTATGTACAGACGTGACAACACTGTGCGAGGGCAACTGTATGTACAGACGTGACAACACTGTGCGAGGGCAAGTGTAAGTACAGACGTGGCAACACTGTGCGAGGATAACTGTATGTACAGACGTGACAACACTGTGCGAGGGCAAGTGTAAGTACAGACGTGACAACACTGTGCGAGGGCAAGTGTAAGTACAGACGTGACAACACTGTGCGAGGGTAACTGTATGTACAGACGTGACAACACTTTGCGAGGGCAAGTGTAAGTACAGACGTGACAACACTGTGCGAGGGTAACTGTAAGTACAGACGTGACAACACTGTGCGAGGGTAACTGTATGTACAGACGTGACAACACTGTGCGAGGGTAACTGTATGTACAGACGTGAAAACACTTTGCGAGGGCAAGTGTAAGTACAGACCTGACAACACTGTGCGAGGGTAACTGTAAGTACAGACGTGACAACACTGTGCGAGGGTAACTGTATGTACAGACCTGACAACACTGTGCGAGGGTAACTGTAAGTACAGACGTGACAACACTGTGCGAGGGTAACTGTATGTACAGACGTGACAACACTGTGCGAGGGCAACTGTATGTACAGACGTGACAACACTGTGCGAGGGTAACTGTAAGTACAGACGTGACAACACTGTGCGAGGGTAACTGTATGTACAGACGTGACAACACTGTGCGAGGGCAACTGTATGTACAGACGTGACAACACTGTGCGAGGGCAGACGTGACAAGTACAGACGTGACAACACTTTGCGAGGGCAGACGTGACAAGTACAGACGTGACAAGTACAGACGTGACAAGTACAGACCTGACAAGTACAGACGTGACAAGTACAGATGCTATTGAAGAGCCGTAAAATCAGAGGCGCAACAATAGGAGCAACACACACAGGGAGACACACATACACGGACGCACGCCACACATACAGACTGACATACACATACTTACAGGCACACACACACACACACACACACACAGACAGATAGACACACACATACAGACACAAAGACAGACAGACACACATACATACAAACACATATAGACACATATACAGACAGACAAACACAGATAAACAGACACACACAGACATTTAGACACACACAGACTGTCTGTACAGACAAACAGACAGACAAACACACATAGACATACATAATAGACATACACACAAACAAACACTGGCAACCACTAAGGGCTGCCTCGTGGACATTCTATAGAGGGGGAGTAAACAGTGGCAACCACTATATAGCGGGAGTAAACAGTGGTAACCACTAAGGGCTGCCTCGTTGACATTCTATAGAGCGGGAGTAAACAGTGGCAACCACTATAGAGCGGGAGTAAACAGTGGTAACCACTAAGGGCTGCCTCGTGGACATTCTATAGAGCGGGAGTAAACAGTGGTAACCACTGAGGGCTGCCTTGTGGACATTCTATAGAGGGGGAGTAAACAGTGGCAACCACTGAGGGCTGCCTCGTGGACATTCTATAGAGGGGGAGTAAACAGTGGCAACCACTATAGAGCGGGAGTAAACAGTGGTAACCACTAAGGGCTGCCTCGTGGACATTCTATAGAGCGGGAGTAAACAGTGGCAACCACTGAGGGCTGCCTCGTGGACATTCTATAGAGGGGGAGTAAACAGTGGCAACCACTGAGGGCTGCCTCGTGGACATTCTATAGAGGGGGAGTAAACAGTGGCAACCACTGAGGGCTGCCTTGTGGACATTCTATAGAGGGGGAGTAAACAGTGGCAACCACTGAGGGCTGCCTCGTGGACATTCTATAGAGGGGGAGTAAACAGTGGCAACCACTATAGAGCGGGAGTAAACAGTGGCAACCACTGAGGGCTGCCTCGTGGACATTCTATAGAGGGGGAGTAAACAGTGGCAACCACTGAGGGCTGCCTCGTGGACATTCTATACAGGGGGGAGTAAACAGTGGCAACCACTGAGGGCTGCCTCGTGGACATTCTATAGAGGGGGAGTAAACAGTGGCAACCACTGAGGGCTGCCTCGTGGACATTCTACAGAGGGGGGAGTAAACAGTGGCAACCACTATAGAGCGGGAGTAAACAGTGGCAACCACTAAGGGCTGCCTCGTGGACATTCTATAGAGCGGGAGTAAACAGTGGCAACCACTGAGGGCTGCCTCGTGGACATTCTATAGAGGGGGAGTAAACAGTGGCAACCACTGAGGGCTGCCTCGTGGACATTCTACAGAGGGGGGAGTAAACAGTGGCAACCACTATAGAGCAGGAGTAAACAGTGGCAACCACTGAGGGCTGCCTCGTGGACATTCTATAGAGGGGGAGTAAACAGTGACAACCACTGAGGGCTGCCTCGTGGACATTCTATACAGGGGGGAGTAAACAGTGGCAACCACTGAGGGCTGCCTCGTGGACATTCTATAGAGGGGGAGTAAACAGTGGCAACCACTGAGGGCTGCCTCGTGGACATTCTACAGAGGGGGGAGTAAACAGTGGCAACCACTATAGAGCGGGAGTAAACAGTGGCAACCACTGAGGGCTGCCTTGTGGACATTCTATAGAGGGGGGAGTAAACAGTGGCAACCACTATAGAGCGGGAGTAAACAGTGGCAACCACTGAGGGCTGCCTTGTGGACATTCTATAGAGGGGGGAGTAAACAGTGGCAACCACTATAGAGCGGGAGGAAACAGTGGCAACCACTAAGGGCTGCCTCGTGGACATTCTATAGAGGGGGGAGTAAACAGTGGCAACCACTATAGAGCGGGAGTAAACAGTGGCAACCACTGAGGGCTGCCTTGTGGACATTCTATGAGGGGGGAGTAAACAGTGGCAACCACTATAGAGCGGGAGTAAACAGTGGCAACCACTGAGGGCTGCCTCGTGGACATTCTATAGAGGGGGGAGTAAACAGTGGCAAGCACTATAGAGCGGGAGTAAACAGTGGCAGCCACTGAGGGCTGCCTTGTGGACATTCTATAGAGGGGGGAGTAAACAGTGGCAACCACTATAGAGCGGGAGTAAACAGTGGCAACCACTGAGGGCTGCCTCGTGGACATTCTACAGAGGGGGGAGTAAACAGTGGCAACCACTATAGAGCGGGAGTAAACAGTGGCAACCACTGAGGGCTGCCTCGTGGACATTCTATAGAGGGGGGAGTAAACAGTGGCAACCACTATAGAGCGGGAGTAAACAGTGGCAACCACTGAGGGCTGCCTTGTGGACATTCTACGGGACATGGGTGAACCAGGGCCCATGCTGGTTGTGATAAAGATACAGAATGACAGCGGACAAAGAGACAGAGGCAGACAGAGACAGACAGACAGACACAGACAGACAGACAGACACAGAGGCAGACACACCTAGACACACAGAGGCAGACACAGACAGACAGAGGCAGACAGAGGCAGACACAGACAGACAGAGGCAGACAGAGAGACAGAGGTAGATACAGACAGACAGAGAGACAGAGGTAGATACAGACTGACAGACAGAGGCAGACAGAGACAGAGGCAGACACAGAGGACGAGGCACACACAGACCGACAGAGACAGACAGAGAGACAGAGGTAGATACAGACAGACAGGCAGAGGCAGACACAGAGGACGAGGCACACACAGACAGACAGAGGCAGACAGAGAGACAGAGGTAGATACAGACAGACAGGCAGAGGCAGACAGAGAGACAGAGGTAGATACAGACAGACAGAGAGACAGAGGCAGACACAGACAGACAGAGAGACAGAGGCAGACACAGAGGACGAGGCACACACAGACTGACAGAGACAGACAGAGAGACAGAGGTAGATACAGACAGACAGGCAGAGGCAGACAGAGAGACAGAGGTAGATACAGACATACAGAGAGACAGAGGTAGATACAGACTGACAGACAGATGCAGACACAGACAGACAGAGGCAGACACAGAGGACGAGGCACACACAGACAGACAGAGACAGACAGAGAGACAGAGGTAGATACACACAGACAGACAGAGGCAGACAGAGACAGAGGCAGACACAGACAGACAGAGGCAGACACAGAGGACGAGGGACACACAGACAGACAGAGGCAGACACAGAGGACGAGGGACACACAGACAGACAGAGACAGACAGAGAGACAGAGGCAGTCACAGACAGACAGAGGCAGACAGAGAGACAGAGGCAGATACAGACAGACAGAGGCAGACACAGACAGACAGAGGCAGACACAGAGGACGAGGGACACACAGACAGACAGAGGCAGACACAGAGGACGCGGGACACACAGACAGACAGAGACAGACAGAGAGACAGAGGCAGTCACAGACAGACAGAGGCAGACAGAGAGACAGAGGTAGATACAGACAGACAGAGGCAGACAGATGCAAACATCGACAGACAGAGGCAGATACAGACAGACAGAGGCAGACACAGAGGACGAGGCACACACAGACAGACAGAGACAGACAGAGAGACAGAGGTAGATACAGACAGACAGAGAGACAGAGGCAGTCACAGACAGACAGAGGCAGACAGAGAGACAGAGGTAGATACAGCCAGACAGAGAGACAGATGCAGACAGAGAGACAGAGGTAGGTACAACCAGACAGAGAGACAGAGGTAGATACAGACAGACAGGCAGAGGCAGACAGAGAGACAGAGGTAGATACAGACAGACAGAGGCAGACAGAGGCAGACAGATGCAGACACAGACAGACAGAGGCAGATACAGACAGAGGCAAAGAGATGCAGACACAGACAGACAGAGGCAGATACAGACAGAGGCAGACAGATGCAGACACTGACAGACAGAGACAGAGACAGACAGAGGCAGACAGATGCAGACACAGACAGACAGAGGCAGATACAGACAGACAGAGGCAGACACAGAGGACGAGGCACACACAGACAGACAGAGACAGACAGAGAGACAGAGGTAGATACAGATTGACAGACAGAGGCAGACAGAGACAGAGGCAGACAGAGACAGACAGATGCAGACACAGACAGAGAGAGGCAGACAGAGACAGAGGCAGACAGAGACAGACAGATGCAGACACAGAGGACGAGGCACACACAGACAGACAGAGACAGACAGAGAGACAGAGGTAGATACAGACAGACAGAGAGACAGAGGCAGACAGAGAGACAGAGGTAGATACAGACAGACAGAGAGACAGAGGTAGATACAGACTGACAGACAGATGCAGACACAGACAGACAGAGGCACACACAGACAGGCAGAGACAGACAGAGAGACAGAGGTAGATACAGACAGACAGAGAGACAGAGGTAGATACAGACAGACAGGCAGAGGCAGACAGAGAGACAGAGACAGACAGAGAGACAGAGGTAGATACAGACAGACAGAGGCAGACACAGAGGACGAGGCACACACAGACAAACAGAAAGAGACAGAGAGACAGAGGTAGATACAGACAGGCAGAGAGACAGAGGCAGACAGAGACAGACAGAGGCAGACAGAGAGACAGAGGTAGATACAGACAGACAGAGGCAGAGGCAGACAGAGAGACAGATGCAGACACAGACAGACAGAGGCAGATACAGACAGACAGAGGCAGACACAGAGGACGAGGCACACACAGACAGACTGAGACAGACAGAGAGACAGAAGTAGATACAGACAGACAGAGAGACAGAGGCAGACAGAGACAGACAGAGGCAGACAGAGAGACAGAGGTAGATACAGACAGACAGGCAGAGGCAGACAGAGAGACAGATGCAGACACAGACAGACAGAGGCAGATACAGACAGACAGAGGCAGACACAGAGGACGAGGCACACACAGACAGACAGAGACAGACAGAGAGACAGAGGTAGATACAGACAGACAGAGAGACAGAGGTAGATACAGACTGACAGACAGAGGCAGACAGAGACAGAGGCAGACAGAGACAGACAGATGCAGACACAGACAGACAGAGAGACAGAGGCAGACACAGACAGACAGAGGCAGACACAGAGGACGAGGCACACACAGACAGACAGAGACAGACAGAGAGACAGAGGTAGATACAGACAGACAGGCAGAGGCAGACAGAGACAGAGACATACACAGACAGACAGAGGCAGACACAGACAGACAGAGGCAGATACAGACTGACAGCAAAGGCAGACACAGGCAGACAGAAAGAGGCAGCCACGGACAGACAGAAGCAGACACAGACAGGCAGACAGAGGCAGCCAAAGACAGACAGACAGACACAGCGAGACGGAGAGAGGCAGACCCAGACACAGGCAGACACAGAGAGACAGACAGAGGCAGACACAGACAGACAGACAGACGGTGGCAGACACAGACAGACAGACAGACAGACAGACAGAGGCAGCCACAGACAGACAAACAGAGGCAGACACAGACAGACAAACAGAGGCAGACACAGACAGACAGAGGCAACCACAGACAGACAGACAGACAGAGGCAGCCACAGATAGACAAACATAGGCAGACACAGACAGACAAAGAGAGGCAGACACAGACAGACAGACAGACAGACAGACAGACAGAGAGAGGCAGACACAGACAGACAGAGTTAGACACTGACAGACAGACACAGACAGATAGACAGAGGCAGCAACAGATAGACAAACATAGGCAGACACAGACAGACAAAGAGAGGCAGACATAGACAGACATACAGAGGCAGACACAGACAGACAGAGAGAGGCAGACACAGACAGACAGAGTTAGACACTGACAGACAGACACAGACAGACAGACAGACAGACAGACAGTCAGAGGGAGGCAGGCACAGACAGACAGAGTTAGACACTGACAGACAGACACAGACAGACAGACAGACAGACAGGCACAGATCGGTGGTCATCATAAGGCCGGTGCCTTGGCGCTTCCTGAACACCAATTCTCAGAAGATACAGAATGACAGACAGACAAAGAGGCAGAGGCAGACACAGACAGACAGACAGGCAGAGAGAGGCAGACACAGACAGACAGACAGAGGCAGACACTGACAGACAGACATAGAGAGGCAGACACAGACAGACAGACAGACACAGACAGACAGACATGGAGAGGCAGACACAGACAGACAGACAAACAGAGGGAGGCAGGCACAGATGGACAGACAGACAGACAGACAGACAGAGGGAGGCAGGCACAGATCGGTGGTCATTATAAGACCGGTGCCTTGGCGCTTCCTGAACACCAATTCTCAGAAGATACAGAATGACAGACAGACAAAGAGGCAGAGGCAGAGGCAGAGGCAGACACAGACAGACAGACAGAGAGAGGCAGACACAGAAGGACAGACACAGACAGACAGAGAGGGACAGACACAGACAGACAAACAGAGGGAGACAGGCACAGACAGACAGACAGACAGACAGAGGGAGGCAGGCACAGACAGACAGACAGACATAGAGAGGCAGACATAGACAGACATACAGAGGCAGACACAGACAGACAGAGAGAGGCAGACACAGACAGACAGAGTTAGACACTGACAGACAGACACAGACAGACAGACAGACAGACAGAGGGAGGCAGGCACAGATCGGTAGTCATCATAAGGCCGGTGCCTTGGCGCTTCCTGAACACCAATTCTCAGAAGATACAGAATGACAGACAGACAAAGAGGCAGAGGCAGACACAGACAGACAGACAGGCAGAGAGAGGCAGGCACAGACAGACAGACAGAGGCAGACACTGACAGACAGGCAGACACTGACAGACAGACATAGAGAGGCAGACAGAGGCAGACAGACAGACACAGACAGACAGACATGGAGAGGCAGACACAGATAGACAGACAAACAGAGGGAGGCGGACACTGACAGACAGACATAGAGAGGCAGACATAGACAGACATACAGAGGCAGACACAGACAGACAGGCGCTTCCTGAACACCAATTCTCAGAAGATACAGAATGACAGACAGACAAAGAGGCAGAGGCAGACACAGACAGACAGACAGGCAGAGAGAGGCAGGCACAGACAGACAGACAGAGGCAGACACTGACAGACAGACAGGGAGAGGCAGACACAGACAGACAGACAAACAGAGGGAGGCAGACACAGACAGACAAAGACAGACACAGATAGACTGACAGACAGAGAGAGGCAGACACAGACAGACAGACAGAGAGGGACAGACACAGACAGACAGAGAGGGACAGACACAAACAGACAGACAGGGGCAGACACAGACACAGAGAGAGGGACAGACAGACATACAGACACAGACAGACAGACAGAGGTAGACACAGACAGACAGAGAAAGGCAGACACCGACACAGGTAGACAGGCAGACACAGACAGACAGAGGCAGGCATAGACAGGGACAGAGGCAGACACAGACGACACACAAACGGACAGACAGACAGACAGACAGACAGACAGAGGCAGCCACAGACATACAAACAGATGCAGACACAGACAGACAGACAGACAAACAGTGACAGACACAGACTGAAAGACAGAAGCAGCCAAAGACAGAGACATGGGCATGCTGGTTGTGATGAAGATACAGAATGACAGACAGACAAAGAAGCAGAGGCAGACACTGACAGACAGGAAGAGAGAGGCAGACACAGAAGGACAGACACAGACAGACAGAGAGGGACAGACACAGACAGGCGAACACAGACAGGCAGAGGCAGACACAGGGAGACAGACAGGGACAGACACAGGCAGGCAGACACAGACAGACAGACAAAGACAGACACAGATAGACAGATGGACACACAGAGGCAGACACAGACAGACAGACAGAGGCAGACACAGACAGAGACAGAGGCAGACACAGACAAACAGACAGACAGAGAGAGGCAGACACAGACAGACAGAGGCAGACACAGACAGACAGACAAACAGAGAGAGGCAGACACAGACAGACAGACAGGGGCAGATACAGACACACAGAGAGGGACAGACAGGCAGACACAGGCAGACAGACAGACAGAGGTAGACACAGACAGACAGAGAAAGGCAGACACCGACACAGGCAGACAGGCAGCCACAGACAGACAGAGGCAGGCATAGACAGGGACAGAGGCAGGCACAGACGACACACAAACGGACAGACAGACAGACAGAGGCAGCCACAGACATACAAACAGATGCAGACACAGAGGCACACACACACACGCAAGCACATACACACAGTATACTTCTACATACAGCCGCAAACACACAGACACACACACACACACGCAAGCACATACACACAGTATACTTATACATACAGCCGCAAACACACAGACACACACACACGCGCAAGCACATACACACAGTATACTTATACATACAGCCGCAAACACACAGACACACACACACACACACGCACGCAAGCACATACACACAGTATACTT